>NC_142938.1:22462173-22539673 GCF_046866305.1 Octopus bimaculoides | reverse complement strand
GTGTAAAGTGGTTGGCATTAGAAAAAGCATCCAGCCATAAAAATTATGCAAAAACAGACAATGGAGCACGACACAGTCTTTTGGCTTGTATCCGTTCACACCATTGGACCCATGCCAGTATGGAAAAAAAGGTATTAAATGATGATGATAATGGTGTGTGTGTGTGTGTGTGTGTGTGTGTGTGTGTGTGTGTGTGTGTGTATAACAGTTGTTGTGAAAACAGTTGAGTAGCTAAGGTATCAGCAGGTAGTTCAGGAGTTTTGTGTTTATATTTTTTTAACAGTTAAGTCAGAGGAAGAAAGGATCACTTGCAACCCTTTTCATACACCCTCAACAGTTGTAGTGGAGTGAGGGAAGAAATTACCTTCACAGCAGGGACCTAGCCTGAATTCTTGCAACAGATTGTACTCTGCAAAAAACATGAATGCATCTCAGTGCAATGGGTTGAGAGGAATTCATGCCAGGTCATCTGGGAAAATTGCCTTTAAGAGACTTTCCAAAGCAAGTTTCATCTTTTGTCTCTTTATAGCTAAAGACAGAGAAGCACCAGTGGTTCATAGTGACAATAATATTTATCATATTTTAACAATCATACCCAAATGAAAGCAATATTTGTTAACATATAAAATTATTTAGTGATGCAAAGCAGAAAATGAACTTCTGACAATGCAAGCATGCCTCTTGGCTTTATTTTTATGTTAGCAATCATTACATTTCACTTAAAGTTCATAAGATTCTTAAGTTTTGAATGTCACAGTCATTATTTTCCCTTTTTCTATAAGCTTAAGAGCCTACAATCAACAAGGAAGTTCTACATAGTCTTTTAACTTACTACAAATAACAATAAAATATCTCTCAACTCACATCCAAACATCTTTTAAAAAAAGAATGGTAAGACACAGTGGTTAATGCAGTCCCAAATAAACAATATGTGAAAAAGTCAGGATGGTATAATTAGTAATATGGGTGGTATGTCACTGATTATAGGGCGGACCTATGACAAATATAATCATCATCATTAGTTTATATGCCTAATACAAAACAGATGGTTTATAGACAGCAAGCAATTAGCTATCGAAATTTGTTTACAGAAAACCATCTCCCATTAACATTTGTCTTATCTCTTTAGCATTTAAACTGGCCATATCTGGCCCAAATATTCTATCTGTTTTATCTTCAAACCAACCAGATCTGGCCTCTCACACCGACTTTACAAAGTCATTCTAAAATTAAACAATCATGTCATCAAAATCTCAAAGTTATGATTCTGATGCATGATTAATTCAAAACAATGTGAATAAATAAGCATTATGTTTGACAGAGTAATATAAATGCTGAGGGTCAAAAGCATCAAAGAAGCATCAGTATAAGATTACAATCCCTGCAAACTTCTGAAAAATATTCTACATAAATTATATTGAAACTGGAATGAGGCAATAGGCCTAGTGAAGGGATTTGAAACACATATTCATCATTTACTAGGTGAATGACTACATAGTTAATAACACTAGAGCAGCTAAAAACTCCCCTTTCAAATTTAGTATCATTTCAACAGTACTAGCAATACAATAAAGTACAAAAGACAGAAACTTGCAAGTAAGTATAGCCAAATGATATGAATCATATTTTCATTTAATTTGATAAGCATGAGTAGACACAGCTGGCTTCTCAGTGCTCTCACCTTTAACATTGTGAAACAACCAGGATGTTACAGCAGGAGGCTGAGAGGACTGTACCACTACTTGGCTATTTGAGTAGACTGGCATAACATAAAATGAAGTGTCTTGCTCAAGGACATTGTATGCTGTGTGGTTCAGGAATTGAATGTGGATTTTATGATCGTAAACCAAACACCCTGCGTCTTCATAGTAAAGTATTAAGTAGCTTAATAGTACAATTAAACTGATAGAAGTGGAAACAACATATACTGCCTAATTTGAGTGGCAGACACTTTGTGGTGTAACCGATAATAAATGGGGGTTCCTGTTCCATAAGCATGCCAGGTGCTCTGGTTTTGTTGCATACTAGTGTTTATAATCTCTAATGTAATTTAAATAGAGAAAAAGTCTGTACAAATTTTCTGTGCTCTATGTGATACAAGAGTCCTCTACAGTCCTCATGAAATCCTTGTTCAGAGTCACTTTCTATTTAACATGTACATAAATATTTATGCATTAAGACATTAAAAGTGCCATAATACTTCACCTAAGTATAGTGAGATTCTATTTCACTACCATAATTACATTATGAAGATAGATAAGGTAAGATTCCTATTGGGCTTGAAGCCTCAAAGCAATTTAAGGTATCATTACAAAATCAGCAAATACACACCCATCATGCTATGATAACCCTAGAAGGGTGTAAACAGATTAAGAGATTGATGAGAAACTATTATTTCCATAATTCTTGGAATGTAATATTCAACCTTTTTATAATAAATATCTTAGAAATTCCTCAACAGCTTAATTAATAGATAGGATTTTTAATTTCCTTGAGTTTAAAATTATAAAATAGCAGTCTCTCTCTCTCTCTTCACACGCACACACCAAGACAAAGATAATCTATACAGTTATGCATACACACAGCTAGCCATCTACACAGACACACTCACACACTGTAACAACCTACAGATACACAGACACACAATGTAACAACTTACAAATACACTCACACACACATACAGGTAATCATCTTTACAGTTACACATATACACTTAACTATTTAGACTCTCATACATATAATAACTTACAAATACATTCACATCTCAATTTAAAGACATGCACATAGGCAAGTGCCTGCACAGAGGTAACACTCTACACACATATCTATAAATATAACAACGACAGTTTAAATGTTCACCATCACCTCTGCCACACACACACACACACACACACACACACACATGTTCATGCACACTGTTAACTTTATACAATACAATGTTAACTTCAGCTTTGGACTTCTCTACCATTTCAATTGAGGTAAAAACGAAAATGTCAACTCAACCTGGAGACATTCACCTAATCGTATATCAAAGGTTTTCATTTTATTTATAGACTGGATGCTAATAACAATCATATTAATAGAAAACACCAGAATCAAAATGTTATCCAAATTCTAGAAGTCTAGAGTCATATGCGTTTTGTTCAGACTACATATTTTTGTGCTTCAATCATCTTCAAATAACATGTAAACATACAAGACATAAGAATTGAGTGATGGTGAATATTCATAACCTTTTACATAAGACTTTAATCAAGAATTAATTAGCCAGCTTACTTCCAGAGTAATATTTGAGTTTAGTCTTGCAAGTTAAGAGAAACCTC
This sequence comes from Octopus bimaculoides, assembly GCF_046866305.1. Taxonomy (NCBI): domain Eukaryota; kingdom Metazoa; phylum Mollusca; class Cephalopoda; order Octopoda; family Octopodidae; genus Octopus; species Octopus bimaculoides. The sequence continues at coordinate 22,536,350 of NC_142938.1, read as the reverse complement.
AACAAAGTGCTCACACGGAATTCATATTCAGCTAAAAGTTAATTTGTATGGTTTTTATCATCATTATTTGTTAGGTTCAATGTTAATCCTGAGTAGACCTATAATTAATGGCCTTCCAGTCATGACCATCTCAGTCTTTCTCTTGAGCAGTGTATGTCTAGCACAACCATTATTCAATGTGTCCCTCCTTTTGCAACATAGTATTTGTAATTTAGAAAGATTTGGGTGCCCTTTCTAGAAAATTGAGTTAGCCTATGTAAGCTCTTAGTGCAAACAGTTTTAAAAGGCCAACGTCATTCAAGTAATGATTCACCTAAAGAATAACAGTACATAGTTTAATGACAACAAAGTTGCACAACTGTAGCCATCATCAATAAATATACAAAACCACAGATGGCTTTGAGTTGGTCAAAATCACAGCTGCTGTTTAACTCCCAATTCAGCTCTGATCTAGCAAACCTTATATGATAAGAGTTCTTGCTGTCTTTTTCCTTTACTTCTTTTTTCAAACATATTTAATCTCAAACTATACTATCTTTCCTGGCTTAAGCCAGTAAGATGTGATTCAAGGGACATTCGACTATTATTCTTAGTAGGTCAAGCAGCTACAAAGAGGTTCTCCTGTTAACTCATAGACATCTGATCCTAGTATAAAGTACTGGACCATGCTTATCCCCCAAATAACATACAAAGAAAGCTTACAACAAAAACTATGAAAATTAACAACAAATCAAGGAATTTGAAATTTGTATTTTAAGAAGTATTAGCAAAACACTAACACAATGTGTTACAAGCTGAAAACAAAATGCTTTCAAATCATAAGGAAACCATTTCAACTCTGCCAATTTAACCATTTGCCTGTCCCATGTATCATATGTGACAGGACATATTTCCCTGGCATACATGCACCACAAATGATACGCATTCCTACCTTTTTTTTTTTTTTTTTTTCAACAAGAGTAATTTGGGACTTTGTGAAAGGAAACCTTAGTATTATTCCGAATGTGGGAAACAAGGGTTAACTAAAAGTCTGAAAACAAACATGGACATTTTAGAACAAACTTATCAAAATGTTTTGGATAGGGAAAGGGTTAACAATGCAAGATCTCCCTTTGTGTGCAACCCGAAAATCTGCAGGGTTATTAATATAATGATGATATGAAATACAAAGTAACCAGTGAAACACTGCTACCAAGATCAGTTCAAGAGGAAAAAAAAAAGTTGTGGGAATGCGTGGGGACAGCCATCTCAATAGGATGAATAAAATTGAAATACTCAATAAAACAAGTGAGAAAGGCTAGTGAGGTCAAAAATGGAGAAAAACTGGTTTACCAAAGACAAAAAAGAAATTGATGTGGGTTGGATGAAAGATTATTTAACTGGCAAAGGATGAATACTTAATGGAAAGTAACATTTTTGGTTACTTTCACAAATATTAGTAATGTAAGTGAAAATAATCTCAACCAAAAACTGAAGCTTAGATTCACTGGAGAACAACAGCAAAAAAAAGGTTAGTAAATTCAGGCAGTGCCTGGATTACTAAAGTTGTTGTAACAATAGTTTTGCATCATCCTAATGTACTTGATATACAAACAGCAATAACAGCAACAACAGTTATAGCAAGTGTCTCCACAGGCACATATTTAGCTCTTTGCCTGTCCAATGTATCACATGGGATACATAGGACATATTTCTCTGGCGTCCAGATATCAGATACTCCGATTTTTTTTCAACCATCAGAGTAACTTGGGACTTATGAATAGAAAGCTTTATATTATTACTCAGAGGGCACGAAACTAGGACTAAATCAAAATCTAAAAACAGGCATGGATGTTTAGGACAGGCAAAAGGTTAAATATGGTATATCATTATAATGAACTTATTCAACAAGCATCAATATGGATTTGAGGATTTATTCAAGAACCATCAGCATGGGTTTGAGGGTAATCATTTTTTACTGTCTCAAAAAGAAAGCTCCACATAAGTTGTCTTTGAATTGACTGCGTTTCATAACCCACCTGTAACTTCTCAAAATAAGCAACTGTATCTGAGAGAGAAAGAGAGAGGCATAATTGGTTCAACATCCATTAACCCTTTCGTTACTATATTTCTGGCCAAAATACACCCCTTATGAGTTTCAATTAAATTCTAAAATAATCATGAATTTAGACTAGTCTCATTAAACACCTGTAACTTTTTTATTTATCAACATATTAATGTGATATTTGGAACATAATTAAAGAAAGGGTTCTTAATCAATTCTATTGCATAATTTTTGTCTCTAAGTTCTCCACATACTGGGGGGGTGGGGGTGGTACTGCTAGTGTCTCTCACATGTAAATATTGGTTCAGCTTCACGAATCGTACTCGTTCATAATACTGGAAATATATTCATCGGCAAAAGGTTCCTGATCGCTCCAGTAATTTGTTATTCTGGGTAATTGTCTAATACCCATAATAATATTTATGGCAAAAAATGCCCGTATTTCATCTACAGTTGCAGGAAACCACAAGCTATCTTTTTTTTTCCGGTTTGTTTACAATCTGCGTAACGGTTTGTTTCCGCAGTAATCATTTCAAACAAGCATGAAAAAGAAGTCTAAAGGTTTCGCTTCCTGAGAAGGACTATGGGTAGACCCTGTTTCCTCAGAAAAATTGTTAATAAAAATATTTTAAAAATATTTTTCTGGTGTAAAATCATCCTCGCTGTCGCCGTCGCTGATTTCAGTTTCGGATACAGAAATATCCGATTCATTATCGTCCACCACGTACTTTTGTAGCTCATTCATTCTTTTCTTCGATACCTCCATATCTTCTGTTGAAAAACCTTCAAATTCGGAATCACTGCTTGATAGCATGAAACTCCTCTCCATCTTCAAAGTTGAAAAAAATTAACGCCGCAAAAAATGTGGAAAAAAATCTTCCAAAATTCACTGAGTTCAAATATCATGCCAAATAATGTCAGAGACAATAACTCAACTGTTTGCAAAGTGAAATCAGGTGTTTGAACGAATGTACTAACGAAATTTGGGTTCAAATATACATTTAAATAACAATGGGTACGCTCGGCCGGCTAGTCTTATGAACCAAAAATTTTCGGCCGGCTACGGCCAGGTTAGTAACGAAAGGGTCAAGAAGAGAATCTATGTGGATTTTTGACCTGCTACATAGAGCACCCACATCTTACTTGGATATCCAACCTAGGGGTCCTTCACTCACTGGAGGTGTGAAATGGCATTTCAGTCAATGCAACAAAGGCAAGAAAATATATACTTTATTAAAATCACTTTGCAGAATAAAATTACCAAACTCTTAAAAATAACATTGTTCTTTTAAGCATACCAAGAACTTTATTATTCCACAATACTGCATATGTTTCAATTTAAAAAAATAATTCAAATATCATATTAGTTTTGTAGGGAGTAGGAAAATTAATCACACAGCTCCTTGGGGTGCAGGGCATAGAAAAAGGTTAGGAATCACTGCCTTCTACACACACTATATCAGAATAAAAGACTGGATGGCTTTGGTTGGAACACCTTCGGACATAGGTTTGTTGGATTAATATTCACATGGTGTCAATCAACGACAGCAATTACAAGAATATACAGTAGGACAGAAATCGATGCATAACATTGAAGGAATGGCTCACTGTTCTCTTGCAATATAGCAAACTTCCCATTTGCATGTCACTACTCCACAGGCAGTCAATTATACTTACATTGTTAGTTTTCCTATTCATTTATTAACGTTTGCTATATCTACAATACATCTTCCCACTTGTTTATGCTCTAGTTAATTTATTCTGAGATCCAATAAATCTGAAGTTAGTCTTCACAGGTTTCTTCCCAAATTACCCTTTAGATATATTGAATGGTGTCCTCATCACCAACACATGACACTTTTCAGCAAGTAAGCAGGATTCAGTTAACAGTCTACACCAAAGTCACTACCAGCAATCATCTGCTATTTCACAAGCTGACAAGAAGTCTCTACATGGTCACTCGACCTCCTAGAAATAGCAACCAAATCAAAACACAGAAAAGAAGCAAGAATGTCTTCAATCAAAAGTCTACTCAATTTGACTCAAGACTAAACAACAACAACAACAACAACAACAACAACAACAACAACAACAACAACAACAATAATAATAATGAACCACTGCAGCTAATGCTTGATTATTTTGAAAAAACATGTTATTCATAATTTTGTTATACACAAATACAATTAATGAAACAAGATAAACATAGTTTTGTATGTTTTTTTTTCTAATTTTTTTACATTAAAACAAATTAAAAAAAAAAAAATTTTCTATGCAAAGTATACCAGTAATATTTTCTTTGATCTCCATCTAGGGGACCATGAATTCAAAAATGATTGAGAATCACTGGTCTATTGTTTCACTGACAGAGAAAGAAATGTCTACTCCCTGGGTGTATGGAATTGAAATGCTTTAAAGTGACATGTGAGAGTGTGTGTATGGTTAAGTGAGAACACATGGTTGTAGGTCAATAAACAATATTAATGAAATGACAACGTGATAAACAAACAAGGCGGTCAAAGAAAAACATTTTCTCACAGATCAAAAAGAACATTGATGCAATAAAAAGAAGACAAAAAAACTACTATGAGTAAACAGTGCTTCGTTTTGTAATTTATTCCAAGCCATCTATATTATCTTTAGAATAGGTACAAGGTCAAACTGCATAAAAATTGTGCACATAGAATTAATGGGAAAAAACCTCTCCTCTATCCTCCAGTATACTACTGATGCATTTAAACTTTCTTTACACACATACACACACACACACCATCATCTGCTTAGGAAGAGAAAAAGTTGAATACACTGGGATTAGGACTCATTAATTCTGAGACGCAATCATTACAATGTTTTCTACTGTTATGACCCAAATCTTTACCATTTTTTTGAATCCCAGAAAATATTGTGGATGGATAATCTCTTTTACTACCACCATCACAGCGCACACTCTTTCCATGCATTCAACAAAGGACGACAACAACAATGTAAACAGTTTAAACAGCATGGTAAATATATTTCCCTCATCTACTTCATACATTTTTGATGAGGCAAAGGCAACTGCTGAAGAATTCTCTTTTACTTATGCTGTCATATAATAACAAAAACAAAAAGAGAAGGAAAGAAAAAAAAGACAAGATAATGCCAACCGAATGATATTTGGTGTTACCAGTCAAATGAACACTGCAGTTAAGATTTTTGAAATATTAATTACAATGAGGCAGAGAACAAAGAACCTTATATGAATACAATTGTCATTTGGCTACAAGGATTAGTCAAAAAGATTGCTTTGTACAAGCAATAGTAGAATCCATAAAATAGACATGCAAAGCTGCCTGTAAGGATGTCAATACTTCTGGTATAAATCAACCAGGCAAACAATATTTCAAAACAAAAGGTATATTAGAACTAGGTTTCAGTTAAATACTACCGATGCTCTATTTATAGACTTTGGGGAACACCCAAGATCTGGGTGTTGATGTGCAAGAGGCTATGGGGTACACAACTTAGACACAGATAACCTACTTGTCGACTAGAGTGTCTATAAACATACGATTTGATCACTAACACTATTTATGGGTCACACACAATGAGGTTACAAACTCTGTTTTACCTAGACATTGATAACTCAACAAATTTTTTATTCTGATATAAGGGTTGTGATGATATGATAGGATTCTTATCTGTAAGGACTATGAGATTATACGTATAGGAGAGGGTGCTGAAAAGTTTCTGGCTATAAGAGGATTGCGAAAGGCTTGGTTGGTGGCTCAACCTTGTGAGTTCTTTAACATGACTTAAAAAAACTGAAGGACTGCTGCATTAAGTGTGTGAATCTGAGAGAGGAATATGTTGAATAAAATCATGATTAACTGATCTTCCTGTATTTTTTTTTACCCAAAGCCAGGAATTTTTCAGTACCTTCTTGTGTGTGTGTGTGTGTGTGTGAATGGTGTGGTTTTGGTGAAGCATTGTGAAATATTACATTGAAAAGACTTGTTGGGTAAGGCTGAAATAGTGCTAGAAGGTATAAAGTAAACTACAAAAAGAAAAGAAAACAAAGTTATAGTTTTACCTTATATTTTTACAGTGGAGAGAGAGAGAGAGAGAGAGAGAGAGAGAGAGAGAGAGAGAGAGAGAGAGAGAGAAAGAGACATATACATGCATTTCAAAAGTAAATAGACAACCCTCATTATACAACTTTATCTATGGGGACACTACCTAGTGCTCCAAAATTATTTTACATTTCAGATTACAGTATATTAATTGTTTATAGCAACTAGCCATGCTGCGAACACCAGAAGCCACAGAGTTGTCTGAAGGTGGACTTAGCCAGAATAAGATTGCACAAAACCTTGTGGCTCCTCTTTTCACACTCAACAAACTGATTGTGCAATTCACTAACAAGTGAAAGGGATCAACAGCATACCACTCAGGTCAACCAGGGCACTCTGTCTTTGGGCTATCGAGCAGATTGTTGAAAATAATCCCCACTGTAAGGCAGCTGGTGTTGCTGACCAACTCCAAATGAGTTAGAGTACTTCTGTGAGGTATCTCTATCAATTTGGCTACTATAGCAGGACGACTAGGAGGAAACTTCTTCTTTGACCAATGAATATCCAAAGAAGAATGGAGAAATAAAATTTTTGAAAATGATGGTGTCTATTAACTTTTGAGGTGTGTGTGTAAAAGCTGATTTGAGAAAATACTATGGCCTTCTAAAATTAAAGCTGTAATACATAAAAAATAAGAATGAACACTAAAAAATACATGGAGTACATGTGCTATGGTTATATTAATAGAAATGATCAGAGAACTTAGACAATACACATTCTAAAAATTCTAAAGTAGATGAAACCTCCGTCAATTACAATGCTGAGGATTCCAGTTGTTCAATCAAGGGAATAATCTACTCATGGGGTATATCATAGTGCAATATTATATACATTGAGCATATTATGGTTCAACACTCACACCTGACAGATTCTTGAAACTTCTGCTTTTGACTCTAGTTCTAGTTTTAGTTCTAGTTAGATCTATAATTTACCTTTGAATAAATAATAAAACTCCAACAACTCCAAGCTAAAATTAATATAGCTAAACCAATTGGCTTGGGACACTAGCATAGCTCTATCATTTCATGTCTGCCAAGAACAACTGAAAACACTTAGCAATTAGGGAGTATCTATTTATACAACCACATAAGCTGCTAGAAAAAGTAACCAAGTCTCTTATGAAAATCACACACTTGACTGTCTTGCAAAAAAAGAAAAAAATAAGACATTGGATAATACATTGCCAGATACATTATAGCTGAAAACAAAACAAAAATAAAAGTAGAAATACAAGATGGTCAAGGTTGAGATACTTTTGATTACAGTTCAGCTCTGTCAGAGCTGATCAGAGGCTAAACAACACTGACAATTCACTGACACTGGAAAAAAGTGCAAATACTACAAAGTCCCTTTTATCTCAAGCTCCAATTCTTACAAAAAACTTATCCATGTAACTGGTCTTTGAGAAAGACATGTGAATACCAAAATGTCTTTATTTCCTCTTCTATCCAACTCCTAACCAAATTTAACAGCATCATCTTCTGTTGCTCTCATACAAAATATTCATCAGTAAAAAGGGGTGAGAGCAAGTTTCCTGTTGAGTTCTTCATCCAGTATGGATTCTCAGAAGAAACACCAACATTTACTTTATTCACAGTGCAAATTTCTCTTTCCCCATTTTCTCAGTGAAAAGCAAAATAACTAAACAAAAAAAAAAAAGAAGCAAAAGCAAAGATGTTGATGATACCCATAATGATGAGAATTTTTTTTTTTTAACCAGTCACAAAGCCATTTATTTTTAAAAAGTGTTTGTGTTGTATGTGGGGTGGTGAGTATTGAAGTTGAATGAAGTAACCATCCTATATTAATAGTTGTTATTAGAGAAGCAGTATGCTGTCACTCAATCTCCCTGGAATAGCACTAAAAACTTTCTCAAATCTCTATCATATTGCTTAAATCTTAATCCCTAATATACAAAATACTAGGATCATCATGGCTAGGACATCTTTGATCGCATATCAGCTCGATAAGGGCTGACTTGGAGCTAAAAACACAATGAGCATATGTTTTATTTGTTAGTCCTGGTGAATGAATATGAGAAACCACTCCTTGTGTGATCTGAAATTAAAATGCTAAAGGATAAAGGCTGCATTGTCTTTTTTATCTAGTATTCAACTAAAAGTATCAACTTGAAACAATGATCTTTTATATTGACACAAAGCCACAAATTTGTAAAAACAGAAGTAGAGTATGGTTGAGTCAGTCAATCACAATATACGATTGGTACATATTGAGTCAATGAGGAGTCTGCTAGAAATAGCAGCCAAGTTTTCAAAAAAATTAAATTGCACTCTAACATTTTAAAAAGAAGAAGAACACACTAGACAATGTAGTCTTAAGTACACTGCTTGAAAAAGAAAACATAAGATGGTCGCCACTGGAATGGTTTCTAGAATTAGGGTTTGCTGGGAGTGTGTGTGCAAAAAGAATAATGTACTTATTTACCAACTTTGGAGGCATGAAACACAAAGCTCACTTTAGTAAAATTTGAATTATGTATATTATAATAGAATAAAAATTACAAGACATTACAAGCACTATTTTAATACATACAATAGACACATGCCTACTAAAAGAATTTGATCCATATATATCATTTGCTGGGGAATAGCTATGTAGTTCAGTCACCTAAAATCATTTAAGATGGAAACTTTTGGCAGTTAAATCATTCCAAACACTACTGCTTTAACTATTTAAAAGACTGATCATTTCATTTGAGTAGGAGTAAAGGCAATATTGGAGAAGTTTATTGTCAACTGAATCAATATCAATGCCTTAAAAGTATTTGATTCACTTAACCCAGAAAGGATAAAAGTAACTAAATTGACTCGGCACAAAGCTCTGTGTGTGCGCACGTGCATGTGTATGTGTGTGTGTGTGTGTGTGTGTGTGTGTGTGTGTGTGTGTGTGTGTGTGTGTGTGTGTGTGTGTGTGTGTGTGTGAGTCTGCTGATTTAGAATTTCACCTGCAGTGAATATTGATTTTAAATTTTGGCACAGGGCCAACAAGTTTGGGACAGGGGTAAATTGATTGTATCAACCCCAGTGTTCAACTGGTACTTATTTATCAACTCCGAAAGGCAAAGTTGACCTCAGGTGTCTTTGTATGTAAATGAGACATTCTGTCATCCCACCCCCTCCACCGGAAGTTCATTCCTCTGCCATCCCACCCCCTCCACCGGAAGTTCATTTCTCTGTCATCCCGCCCCCTCCACCGGAAGTTCATTCCTCTGTCATCCCACCCCCTCCACCGGAAGTTCATTCCTCTGTCATCCCACCCCCTCCACCGGAAGTTCATTCCTCTGTCATCCCACCCCCTCCACCGGAAGTTCATTCCTCTGTCATCCCACCCCCTCCACCGGAAGTTCATTCCTCTGTCATCCCGCCCCCTCCACCGGAAGTTCATTCCTCTGTCATCCCGCCCCCTCCACCGGAAGTTCATTCCTCTGTCATCCCGCCCCCTCCACCGGAAGTTCATTCCTCTGTCATCCCACCCCCTCCACCGGAAGTTCATTCCTCTGTCATCCCACCCCCTCCACCGGAAGTTCATTCCTCTGTCATCCCGCCCCCTCCACCGGAAGTTCATCCCTCTGTCATCCCGCCCCCTCCACCGGAAGTTCATCCCTCTGTCATCCTGTCAACCTCGGCTGTCTCCCGGAACCCATCTAGTGGCCTTGGCCATCCTCTCCCCTACCTTTGGGTAGCGCATTAAGGTTGAGAAATGTTTGCAGGTTGTAGGTACTGTTTTGCTTATGAATTCTTCCAATTGCAAGTTTTCTTTTCAGGTACACGACACTGCTTTTCCCCTTCCCAGGCTACAGGCCCACACCCCCAACACCCATACTGTTAGGATTGGCACTCTCAACGTCGGCACGCTGAAAGGTAGATCTGGTGAAATTGTTGAGATGCTTGAACGGAGATGCGTAGATATGTGCTGCATCCAGGAAGTAAGATGGAGAGGAGGTTCTGCAAGGTTCCTCACAGGCAAAGAACACAGGTACAAGATTTTCTGGGCAGGGAACACTGACGCGGTCGGGGGCGTAGGAATACTTCTAGCGGAGAAATGGGTGGATAAGGTAATCGAGGTCGTTAGAGTAAGTGACAGAGTACTTAAGATCAGACTAGTGCTTCATCATAGATTAGCTACTGTCATCTCAGCCTATGCACCTCAACCTGGGCTACCAGATGGTCTGAAAGACCAATTCTATGACACCCTCTTGCAAACTACCTCGTCGACGAGTGACAGGGACCTTCTCTTTGTGGCTGGAGACTTCAACGGTCATGTCGGACGTCGTGCTGGGGGCTTCCATGGCATACATGGAGGCTATGGCTTCGGTTCCCGCAACGAGGAGGGAACCAGACTGCTGGAGTTCTGTGATGCAACCAATCTTATGGTCTGCAATACCAACATCAGGAAACCTGCCAGTCACCTAGTCACCTACCGCTCCGGCAGACACTCTAGCCAAATCGACTACATCCTCGCCAGAAATAGGGAAAGAGGGCGGCTTATAAATGCCAAAACCTACCCTGGCGAAGAATGTACCCCACAACATAGATTAGTAGTTAGCGACTTTGGGATCAAGGCAAAATGGGTGCCCAGAATTAGACAGGCTTGGAGAAGAAGGGTGTGGAAGCTTAAAGACCCTGCAAACGGACAGAGACTTAGAGACAAGTTACTTGAAGCATTTAACGAAATAGAAGGGGATATAGCATCATACAACGTGGAAGACAATTGGAGATTTCTGCGGGACAACCTGTTGAAAGCCACCGACCAGATTTGTGGGTGGTGTAAGGTCCCCTCCCAACCCAGAGTAACGTGGTGGTGGAACAAGGAGGTAGACAGGGCTATTAGACAAAAGAAACAAGCTTGGAAGGACTGGAAGAACGGTGGTAGCAGGGAATTGTACCAATGTGCCAGAAGGGAGGCTAGGCGACAGGTTTATTTAGCCAGAGGGGAAGCAGATAAGGAAAGATTTGCCAATGTTCTGCGCCATGAGGACCAAAGACTCGAGGTATTTCGTGTTGCAAGACAGTGTAGGAGAGAGAATAGTGATGTTGTAGGAGAGAAATGTGTTCGCATGGATGATGGTACGCTTGCATTAAATGAGGATGCAAAGAAAGAGGTTTGGAGATGCCACTACGATAGATTGCTTAATAAAGAGAATGAATGGGAGAAAGAGAGCCTGCCTTATGTCGACCCAATAGAGGGACCAGCTATCCGAGTTGATAGTACCAGGGTAGATAAAGCAATTAAGAGTATGAAGACCGGGAAAGCCCCCGGCCCATCAGGAATCACTGCAGAGATGCTCAAAATATCTGGCAGTGTTGGCTATAGCCTAGTCACCCGTATTACGAACCAGGTGATACACGAAGGAGTCATACCCTATGACTGGTGTAGCAGCATCATAGTCAACTGCTACAAAGGTAAAGGGGACGCTTTAGATACAAATAATTACAGAGGCATCAAGCTGTTAGATCAGGTTATGAAAGTTACAGAGAGGGTCATAGCCCAACTAATTAGGGAGCGAATCAATTTAGATGAGATGCAGTTTGGGTTCGTGCCAGGTAAAAGCACTACTGATGCCTTATTTCTAGTGAGACAGTTGCAAGAGAAATACCTAGCCAAGGATAAACCTCTGTACCTGGCTTTCGTTGACATGGAGAAAGCCTTTGACAGGGTCCCCCGATCCCTTATCTGGTGGTCAATGAGGAAACTTGGGATAGAAGAATGGCTAGTGAGAGCTGTGCGAGCCATGTACAGAGATGCGGCCAGTAAGGTGAGGGTTGGAAATGAGTACAGCAATGAATTCCGGGTAGAGGTAGGGGTCCACCAAGGTTCCGTCCTCAGCCCCCTATTATTTACCATAGTCCTCCAGGCAATCACAGAGGAGTTCAAGACAGGTTGCCCCTGGGAGCTCCTCTATGCTGATGACCTTGCCCTAATTGCGGAGTCACTATCAGAACTAGAGGAGAAGTTTCAGGTGTGGAAGCAAGGTCTAGAATTGAAGGGCCTTAGAGTCAACCTAGCTAAAACCAAAATCCTAATAAGTAGGAAGGTAGATAAAACACAAACCCCTTCAGGTAGATGGCCCTGCTCAGTATGTAGAAAAGGAGTAGGTAGTAACTCTATAAGATGTACCCGGTGCAAGCTATGGACACATAAGAGGTGCAGCAACATCAAAGGCAGGTTAACTAGCAAGTTAGTTTTTGTTTGTGGCAGATGTTCAGGTGCAATAAAGACTGCAAACAAACAGGAAACAACTTCTATCTCATTCCAGGGTGAAAAACTAGAGGTAGTCGATAGCTTCCGCTATCTGGGCGACCAAGTTAGTAGTGGGGGTGGGTGCGCTGAAAGTGTAGCTGCTAGAATAAGAATAGCCTGGGCAAAGTTTAGAGAGCTCTTACCCCTGCTGGCGACAAAGGGACTCTCACTCAGAGTAAAAGGCAGACTGTATGACGCATGCGTACGAACAACCATGCTACATGGCAGTGAAACATGGGCTGTAACTGCTGAGGACATACGTAAGCTCGCAAGGAATGAAGCCAGTATGCTCCGTTGGATGTGTAATGCCAATGTGAATACCCGTCAGAGTGTAAGTATCTTGAGAGAAAAGCTGAACATTAGAAGCATCAGTTGTGGCGTGCAAGAGAGACGATTGCGCTGGTATGGACATGTGGTGAGAATGGAGGAGGATAGCTGCGTGAAAAAGTGCCACACCCTAACAGTTGAGGGAACCCGTGGAAGAGGTAGGCCCAGGAAGACCTGGGCTGAGGTGGTGAGGCAAGACCTTCGTACATTGGGCCTCACCGAGGCGATGACTACGGACCGAGACCTTTGGAAATGGGCTGTGCGTGAGAAGACCCGGCAAGCCAAGTAAGATCGTTGCCAGTGCCCCTGGACTGGTTCTTGTGCGGGTGGCACATGAGATGCACCATTTTGAGCGTGGCCGTTGCCAGTACCGCCTGACTGGCTCCTGTAGGATTTTCGAGCGAGATCGTTGCCAGTGCCCCTGGACTGGCTTGTGCGGGTGGCACATAAAAGACACCATTTCGAGCGTGGCCGTTTTCGTGCGGGTGACACGTAAAAGCACCCACTACACTCTCTGAGTGGTTGGCGTTAGGAAGGGCATCCAGCTGTAGAAACTCTGCCAAATCAGACTGGAGCCTGGTGTTGCCATCCGGTTTCACCAGTCCTCAGTCAAATCGTCCAACCCATGCTAGCATGGAAAGCGGACGTTAAACGATGATGATGAATATTCACTGCAGGTAGGGCAGCATGCTGGCAGAATTGTTAGCACTCCAGAACAAAATGGATGAAATGCTGCTTAGCATTTTGCCTGGTGTACTAACAATTCTGCCAGCTTGCTGCCCTACCTGCAGTGAATATTAATAATAACATCTTGTTTACATACAAAGACAGCAATTTTGAGTGGGTGGTTGATATATCAATCCCAGTACTTAATTAGTAATTAATTTATCAACTCCAACAGGATGAAAGGCAAAGTTGACCTTGGAATTTGAAAAAAGAATGGAAGTAATGTTGCATAAAGTAAGAAATTGGGCAAAGGAGCTAACAAATTAAAACAATCATAATTTTTGACCAGTACTTCATTTTATCAACTATGAAATAATGTATAACAAATCATGACCTTGACATGATTTGAAATCAGAACTTTAAGAGCTGGAACAGTTACCACAAGACATTTTGTCTGAGATTCTAATGATTGTGCCAATCACCCATCCTAAAAATAGAAGTAATAATCATTTCTATCATAAGCAAACTCTGGAAGAAGAAAAAGCAAAGTTCACCTCAGCAGGATCTGATCTAAGAATGAAAATAGCCAGAACAAATGCTGCAAGGCATTTTGCCTGTTATTCTAACAATTCTGCCAAAACCTTGCAATAATAATAATAATAATAATAATAATAATAATAATAATGGCACAAGGCCAGCAATTTTTTGAGGGGAAGGGCAAGTTGATTACATCCACCCCAGTACATGACTGGTACTTTAGTTTTAACAAAAACAGCATAAGCCAATAAGACAGCTTGTATATGGTTGATTAGCTTGCTAGAAATCTCCCTCAAATCCTACCATTTTTTGAAAACAAAATAAACAAAAAAAGAGAAAGAAAGAATTTGTACAAAGTATTTCAGGTTGAGATAGTCACACATGGAACACCTCTGATTGTAGGTCTAACTCAATTAGGACCAACCTGGAACTAAACAACGACAAAATTATTTCTAACAGAGTTACAAGGCCAGAAATTTAAGGGGAAATCAAATCAAGTACACGACTGGTATTTCGATTTTATCAATCTCGAAAAGATAGAAGACAAAAGTTAACCTTGGTGGGAATTGAACTCGGAATGTAAAGAATTGGAACAAATACTAATGGAATTTTGCCCAACCCTAATGATTCTCTCAATCTACTGTCTTAAACAGCAACACCAACAATTACAACATCATAAGCTGTTCAATAATGGCAAATTTGGAGTTACACAACAACAACACACATACTTATTTCTCACATTGACACATGGCATAAATTTATAAAGAAGGGATAGTGTCAACTGATCCCAAAATGTCCCTGGTATTAATCTTCTTGGTCATTGTAGGAAATGAAGGTAAAGTCAACAACCCCTGTTGAATTTGAATTTGAGGAACATAGAAGAAGGCATTTAGTCCAACAATCTACTGCCCCCAACAACAACAACTATTATTATTGTTATTGCTGTTATTATTATTACAACAAAAATAACTGAGATCAAATAGAAACCTTAGATTATCAAGCAGAAAGACTTTAGATTAAAGACATGTAGGTAGATTACACGTTGTCACACTATGGTGGTAGTGATGTTGATGGTGGTAGTAATGTGTTCGTGGAAAGAGACTTAAAAAAACAAAATAGCAAAGTACAACTTACTCTGGATGTGACAGGACGTATCTGCCCCCGGCTAGTCTTGCGAGGTCGCGGCCGACCTTCTTCAACCAGCATCATGCCCTCACTGTCACTAAGTTCATCATTAGAAGAGCTCTCCTGGTCATTGAATTCTTGAGCTTCATCATCATCAGAATCATTGTCAATATCAGGAGAACGGTCTACAAGTAAAAAAAAAACAAATGACAATAAATAAATAGGTTCCCTTAAAAAAAGAGACAATAATAAACTTATACAGCTTAAAACTAACATATCTACAACAGTACATAGATAAACTGACCAACATCCACTCAAGTAGAGCACAACACATAATACTCCCTCCAGTCTTCAGTCAATTTGTCCATTACTTTCCGCAATCACAGGTGCCTGTGAAAATAGTTATCATCTCTGTTGACTTCTAACTTGCTGTCTATGGCCACAATAGGAGATGAACAGCCCTACAAGCTAACAAAAGACATTTCTCAATTTTACCCTGCTGCTGCTTACTTACAACAATGAGTTATTGCAATTTAGCTCCAGGTCAGTTCCAATCAAATAGACCT
Source organism: Octopus bimaculoides (assembly GCF_046866305.1). Taxonomy (NCBI): domain Eukaryota; kingdom Metazoa; phylum Mollusca; class Cephalopoda; order Octopoda; family Octopodidae; genus Octopus; species Octopus bimaculoides. The sequence continues at coordinate 22,520,712 of NC_142938.1, read as the reverse complement.
TTGATATGTAGGTAGTTGGCTGAAAGGATAGGCATAATCCATACATCTGTCGCTCAAGAATACCTCTAATTTACACTGGAGATCTGTATGGGAGTACACTGTAACAGGTTACAGCAATGATTTATTCTTAACCCTATGGTACCTGTTTATAAGCCTTAGCTTTTGAGAGTTGAGTCATCCCAACAAACTTCTTTTTCATGTGTTTAATTGATGTTTACAATATCCTTTTGGTTTTTGCAAGCCGAAGAGTCTGTTTTTGCTAACCAAAGAGCCAAATGTTGAGCTATGTCCTGCTCAACATTTCATCACCACCACCACCACCACTACTACTACTACTACTTCAATGACGTCTGAGGTCCATAACCGTTTTTCCTCTTTCTCTCATTGCCATGATATTATACTAAACAAAAATTTTTATTCTTCTGCTCCTTACGGCAGAACTGCATCCCTTTGCAGATTTCCTTCAGTCAGAGGAGCATTTGTGTAATAGCATGACTGATTAGACACAACAGCAAAATTGCCTTTAAATCATACACTACCACCTTAGATAACTACATAGAAATAAGTAGGAATGTCACAACTGGAATGCCTTTGATCACATGTCTTCTCAATCAAGGTTGACTTGGATGTAGACAACAATCACCACAACAAAATAAGGATATATGGAATAATGTAGACTTGGAAATATTATGGTTGAAAGACAAACAGAGAGAAGGGATGGCCTTTGTTGGAGTAACTTTGATCATTTATCCTCAAACACGGCTGATCTGGACAAACAATGACAACCAGTAGTAATTCAAACTGAATTTGCACAGGCAAAGCTGTGTGGTTAAAAAGTTTGTTTTGTAGCCATGTGGTCCCAAGTTCAATATTGCTGCTTAACACCTTTAACAAGGGTTCTCCTCTACTAACCATTTTTAACCTTGGGTTAAACAAGATCTTACCATTGAAATTTGGTAGATGGAAATAGTGAGGAAGCCTGCTGTGATTGTGTTTTTTTATCAATGAGATATACACATTGGTAAGAAATCTGATAAACTGGTCATTCAAACAAAAATACCTGATGGTATTTCTTTAACCCAAGTTGCCCAGATACAAAAAATCTATCTATCTATCTATCTATCTACCTACCTACCTATCTATCATATATATCTATATATCTCTCTATATATATATATATATGTTTATTTATTTATTTATTTAAGCAGAAATGAATGTTAACTGACAATGTTATGTCTGAAATCAGCATTTCAAAATCACTTTGTAGAAAAGCTATAAAACCATAATTCTCACCATTACCACTCTTCCCACATCATACCCACTCCCTTTTAATGTCTTAAAGACTTCATGCCTACCATAAGAATGTCAAAAGAAGGGAGAAAAAAAACTAAACAAAAACCATTCCATTATCATTACCACAAGTACACTCGGATAGTGTCATAGCAGGCTTTGTCCAGACATTATACTACTTAAAGCACACAGATACACTTGCGCATAAACTCACAAACATACACAAGCATGCATTACTCAACGTTGATGCAGAAAGAATAATAATGATAATAATAATAATAAAAAAAAAGAAAACATATGCAAAAAGAGAAAAGGAGAGTGGGAGATCGATAAGTTAACCCCCGCCACACACACATACACACTTGTCTTTGATGTGCTGCCAAGCAGAATTCTACCAAAGAGCAATGCTTCAGAAGGAAAACTGCCAACAGAAATAGAGATATCTGATGCTGCTTACCAAATAGCTTTCCCCCTGCCCTACCGCTGCAAATGCAGTAATGACAGTAGTGGTGGTGGTGATAAAGAAAGGCAGTGAAGCATGGCTAGCTGGCTAGCCAATCTTCCTCCAATCCTTGCAACTACCATTGTTATTGTCTAGTCCCAACTCAGTTCTGATCAGGTAGTTCCTATAATCAAAAGCATTCCAGCTATGACCATCGCATCTTGTTCTTATGTACAGGAAACCCAGGTTGACATTATACAACGTCCATTTTTTTTTTTTTTAATGGAAAGGTATGATTTGAGGGTGATTTGGTTTCTATTTCAAGCAGGTCAAGTGACCATCTAGAGCAATGGTTCTTAACCTTTTTTATAGCACCCTACCTTTTAAGTAGTTATGTCTAACACCTACCTAAGTGGCAAGTGAGGTATCACAACCAAACTAATTTAACATGGAAGATAATTTATAAATTTTACTCTAAAATTGGATTGTATAAACTTTTAACAGTGAAATGATAAAATGTTGTAAATTTACTCAATATATTTCAAGTTAATGACTTCCCTGAGCTAGAAGAGATCTCATTTCACTTTAATAATCGTTACTAGTTTTATCATGTACAATATAATTAAAGGAAATCAAAGAAGATAAAGATCCCAACACCTTCAAACAAGACCTGGAGAAAGTTTTTCAAGGGATATCAGACAAGCCACCTATACTTGGATACATCTCAGTCAACAACAACTCCCTACTTGAATGGGGCATGATACCACAAAACTTAAAAATAACTTTACTGATCCTGTCAAGTGGTGCTATTAAGTTAGACATAACTCAGGCCAATCTTTGGCTAAAACATATTTAAGTTATCTAAGTTACTACCATACAATTTCAAAATAAGATGATTAAAATCAAAATAAGCAACAAGGATATCCAGAGGTAATGCAGTACGATCGTTTCAAGCAACTCCATTTAATTGAACAATGCAATCATTACATCAATTTAAATGCAGAGCAGTCCTCAGCTGCATAAGGTAAAATTTAGCATGTTCATTATGGTACCTCATCACACCCTAAAGTCCCTTCAACATGCCCAGTGCCCCCTTGTGGGGAGTACTGCCAGCATTGAGAACTTCTGATCTAGAGGCTCCCTAAATGGTTTGACAATGCCATTGTCAGGACAGGCAGCAAGGAAGAATGGAGAGATTACAGGAACACAATAAAAGTACAACAGCCCACTCACCACTACCCTCGCCATAATTTTCATACCACCACATCACCATTACTACTGTAACACATTCACCCTATGACATCACAGTAACACCAGTATTACCATAAACAATGCACTACACTAACCACAGTACCAGTATTATCCTCTTCACTTCTATAATAAGATACCAACCACCACACAACCATCGTTGTATTACAACTACTATGGTCCTGTCTATTTTTTTAACAATAACATTTCCAGCCCACCATTGCCTCAATAACAGTCCACATCAACATGCAACACCATCACCATCACCACTGCAACCAACATATTACTTCAAACCCCAGACCACTATAACACTCCACATCAACACAACACTACCACCATCCCCATAACCAGCTCACTGTCCCAACTGCAGGGCCACCATCACTGCAATAACACAATAACAACACATCACAACACCACCATAAGTAGTAAACTACTCCAACCACCAGACCACCATTTACACAATCAGCATAATACCAACCAAAGGGCAACAATAACAGCAATAACACACCACATCACCAAACACAACACCATCATCATCACCACAATCAGCTAACAACCCCAAACCCAGGACCACAATCACTGCCCCTGCTTCAGTGACTCTCCCACTGCATTATAACACCATAGCATCAACCAACAACAAAACCCGTAGATGGTCACTTGACGTGCTAGAAATAGTAGCGATGTTTCTCTTAGGTCACAGCCAAATGGTTGACAAAAGGACTCACTGAATAATGTGAGCTGAGGTTCCTTGGACATAGGAGGAAAAAGACGAGATGCTCAAGAATGGCATGGTTTCTTGTGTGTAGGGCTGACCTGGAGCTAATCGACATCACCATTATCGATGTCACAGCTAACATACCCAACTATAGTGAACATCATTACAAAACCGCTACTACAGTAACACCCTACCATGTTACAACACCAACATCAATGCTACAACCAATACACTAACTTCACCACAGTACAACCACCACCACCACCACCAACAACAACAACAACCAATGAACTCAACCATAGCAGCAGCAGCAGCACCATCATCATCAGTGCTACTAAGCCAGCCAGCTGTTACATACATAACTACCACATTACTAGCTGCCCTAAGCCATTATCATCAGCTTCACAGTTCAGACATCCTTTCTCACCAACTGTTGTCTTTCTTCCTGAATGAACAATAGCTATGAGGTGTGGTGGTGGTGATGAGGATGTGTAGTGTGATGGTGTCTGTATTAATGGTAACAGTGTAGTTATAAAGTATAAACGTTTCTATGTCTGCATGTGAGCATCTATGTTTTATTGGGTATGCATGAGTGCATGGTTGTTTCCATATGTGTTTTATGTACATATATAGATATACAACAACAATAATTATTATTGCGATTATTATTATCATCATCATCATCATCATCATCATCATTAAGAAGGTTGAAAGTGGTGAGCTGACAGAAATGTTAGCACACTGAGTAAAATGCTTAACAATGTGTCTTTACATTCTGAGTTCAAACTCCACCAACATTAACTTTGCCTTTCTTCGTTTTGGGGTCGATAAAGTAAGTACTACTTGAGCACTGGGGTCAATGTAATCAACTAAACCCCTCCCCTGAAAATGCTGGCCTTGTGCCAAAATCTGAAACCATTATTATTGTTATTATAATTGCGATTATTATTATTATTATGATTAAGGATGTGAGCTGGCAGAGTCGGTAGCAAGCCAGGCAAAATGCTGAGCAGCGATTTGTCTGAGTTTACACTGCGTGTTCAAATTCCACCTTTCATCCTTTCGGGGGTTGATAAATTAAGTACCAGCAAAACACTGGGATCGATGTAATTAACTTGTCCCCTTCTCCATAATTTCAGGCTTTGTGCCTATAGTAGAAAAAATTATTAATAATAATATTAAGGACGAAGGCAGGAAAGCTGGTAGAGTTGTTAGCATGTGGGACAAAATGCTTGGTGGAATTTTGTCCTTATGTTCTGAGTTCAAATTGCACCAAGGTTGACTTAGCCTTTCATCCTTTTGGGGTTGATAAAATAAGTATCAGTTGAGTACTGAGGTCAATATAATCGACCTACCCCTTCCCACCAAATTGCTGGCCTTGTACCAAAATTTTAAACCATTATTATTATTATTATTATTATTATGAGTAGCATAAACAGTAAGACAATTAAGCTAAATACCATTTAGTATTCAAGTTTGATGTTCATATCTCAAAGGTGTCCTTGCAGGGTCAATATAAAAATATCTATCAATCATGTAACTACTGGAGTTAATTGAACTCATCAAATTTATTATCAAAATAATCATCATAATTATTGAAAGATAATTAATTAATTTTGAATAATTTTCTTTAAAATTCATTAAGTTTTTCAAATTTTTGTTATTACTACAAGTTTGAACAAAAATTCTTCCAAGTCCATTTAACTGCCAATGTCGTTAGCATAACGATCAGCCTTTGAAATAAATTTCTAATCTTTGTTTTGTTGGTTAATAATGGAAGGACATCTAAATTTCCAAAATGAGTGTGTGTGTGTGTGTGTGTGTGTGTGTGTGTGTGTGTGTGTGTGTACACAGGTGAACACATAAGTACAAAACAAGGTGGGAAAAGTAGTAATTGAATACCAAACAGAGTAAAATGCTTTTAATAAAGTTTCAAAATTATTACAAAATCTGTTACTCAGAGTTTCAAGTTCCTGTTTGTCAGCCAGTTTCCATCACAACTGTCCGACACATATGAGTGTGAAACTGAGTAACAGATTTTGTGATAATTTTGAAGCTTTAATAGAAGTATATATATATATATATATATATATATATATATATATATATATACACATACACTATGTGTACACACAACTGAATTTAAATTCAGAACCTTTATTTCTAATGTAAAGTTTCCATCTTAACCATTAGGTTATAATTCAGTAACAGCACAAAATATGTGGAAAAGCATTTTTTAAAAATAAATCAACAGTCGTAAAGAATGCTACTTTAATTCAATTGTACATTAATAAAAAATCAGTTAATTTCTCTCTAGGTTTTCATTTTATTGCAGTTTCAGCTTTATACAATAAAAATAAAGGGAGCAATGTCAAACTGGCTAAAGTATATATTTATTGCCCACAGAAGTACAATACTTAATGCTTGACCACTCAAGATGCTTCAGTTATATATATATACACCAGTAGCTAACTACTGACTTCAAAGGGCTATGATACCCACTAGAATTGATTGGTTGGTTACAGTTCAAAATCAAAGTCAAATTATAAGCTCCTACTTTTATAATACTTTCCATGGAAATTTTGAAAATAGCATGAACTGAAATTGATCATAACACACACTGATATTCAACACATGGCAAATACATTAAAATGGTTTCAGACTTTCAGCCTTAACTACACTATAAAGAGACAGAGCAAAGTTCATCTTTCACACAAGATATTTATTGAAGAGTCTTTCCACAACCTTCTACAATGATTTTCATTTTTATTTCCTCATCGTTGCCAGTGCCCCTGGACTGGCTCTTGTGCGGGTGGCACATAAAATACACCATTTGAGCGTGGCCGTTGCCAGTACTGCCTGACTGGCCTCATGCGGGTGACACGTAAAAGCACCCACTACACTCTCAGAGTGGTTGGCATTAGGAAGGGCATCCAGCTGTAGAAACTCTGCCAAATCAGATTGGAGCCTGGTGTAGCCATCCGGTTTCACCAGTCCTCAGTCAAACCGTCCAACCCATGCTAGCATGGAAAGCGGACGTTAAACGATGATGATGATGATGATGATGATGATGATCACTAGTATTTATTTTAAGTTTTTAAGGATTTTGCCCATGTGGCACTAGTTTTGGCAGGTAAAAAATAAGTCAGATGCTTTTTGAGTGCATCTCATATGTTGAAGTGAAAGTGTCGCCTTAGGATAGAATACCTTTGGAAACTATAATCTTTGTTATACACTTGTCTCTTTTACCTTCAGAGTTGTTATCTATTATTTTATATTGTTATATAAGGCAATTAATAATCGTACCTATGGAAAGAAATCTACCTATAATAATGTTCAGCTATGGTCTGACTATATTGGTAAAGCTTTAACAAATCTTAAATACACTGTACTACAACATCATCATTTTGATATCAAGGAAAAGTGCATAGTTCCAGTGAACCCAAAGTCCCAGTGAACAAATTCTAGTAGCTGCCCAACTGAGCAGTGAATTCTAAAATTCTAAACAGAAAATAAGTCAGAGTGTGTGTGTGTAAATCATTAATTTTAATACAGTATGTCTTTAAATTTGTTTTGTAGTTTAACACTGTGTTTATAATAGATTATGTCCCTGATTTTGTTCCATAGTTATAGTGTTACATACACCATAGCAGAATAATATTGTAAATAAAGAAGAAAAAAAAACGCACTTTAATGGCAGGAAAGACATAGAAAATATATTCAAGGAACCAGTTTGTAAAAATGGATGAATTGATTATCGAGAAATTCTAAATAGTGACGAGAATAGTGTGATGTAATTATCAACAAAAAAAAAGCAGAGAATTAAGATCTTGAAATAACAGTTGAAAGCAGAAGGTCAAATATAATAATGAGGCTAATAGAATAAGACTAGTAATGTAACACAAACAATGAGGTGAATTAAATACTGCTAAAATTTATTTAGGAAAGACACTAGGAATTAAAATAGGAAAGGAAGAAAAAAAATGAAAAAAGAGAAAAAATATTGGGGTCATGCTGGATAATATGGATAAAAAGACATAAAAAAATACTGTCTAGGCTCATTTACTAGATGAGAAAGAAAATAATAGAGAGTTGTAAAATGCACCAAAATATTTGATACTGGAAAAGTAATCCAGCAAAGAAAATGTAAGTATTCCCACTGGTAACAGGAAACTTAAACAGAGATGCATGGTTCAAAGAAACAAATTTAGAAGATTCTGACAAAAGATAGTTATATAGATCAGATTCATGTATACAACATAAAGATGTGATTTCTATCCAGAGAAACCAAAACTTGTAAAAATGGTATATCATACCTAACAGTGGAGAAATGTAAACCCATTGGAACAAGATATCAGACAAACCAAAAGCCACAAAGCAAATATGTTATTGCAGAAAGCAGAACAAGTGTTTAAGTTGGTTGTTTAGTCTGAGATCAGTCCTAATTGAGAAGGCTGATTATCAAAGAGTTACCAGAATGACCTATTTCCTATTATTTGAGTAGCCATGAAGCTCCTCTACAGCAAGAAGAATGTTCTGCTCTGGCCCCTTCTCTCAGACTTTAATCCTTCATCTCCTTGCACAAAGCTGCTTCCCTCCCTACTGTAGCCCCACTCAGTCAAAGAGGATCTTACTCTTGGAAGCTGCACGGTAATCTCATTAGGGCTGGTGTCATTGTAAAGTGGTTGGCATCAGGAAAGGCATCCAGCTGGAGAAATCATACCAAAGCAAACAACATGAAAGCATGATGCAGTCCTTAGACCTATTGGATTCTGTAAAGTCATGCAACTCATGACAGTGCCCGACTGACCCTGCTATACAGCGTAGTTGACAAAATCCAAAACAAACAATGCGCATGCGTGAAATTAAAAATATATAATGGTGACAATTTACTCATTGCATCCTGTGTGTGTGTGTGTGTGTGCGTGTGTGTGTGCGTGTGTGTGTGTGTGTGCGTGTGTGTGTGTGTGTGCGTGTGTGTGTGTGTGTGCGTGTGTTTATATATATATGCTAGCATGGAAAGCGGACGTTAAACGATATATATATATATATATATATATATATATAAAATCATCATCATCATATATTATCATTCACATAACATTTATATATCCATTTTGTGAATGACATTTTGAAAACAAAAGTGTTTAATATTTAACTTGATATATATGTGTGTGTGTGAGAGAGAAACTGATAAAGTAAATACAATTTACAATAAAAATTTGCAGTTTTATTTTGATTGTAATATCAACGTCTCTGGAGCAAAACTTTCTTTCCCCCTAGTGTGACAGACAGGTTACTCTGCATTTTAGTGTGTGTGTGTGTGTGTGTGTGTGTGTGTGTGTGTGTGTGTGTGTGTGTGTGCGTGCGTGTGCGCATGCGTGTGCGTTGATATTTAGATATGGAAAATATATTGTTACTAGAGCAGAAAGGATATAAAAAAAAGATGACCAATTACTAATAAATTAATAATACATGATTGCAGAAAATGAATTATATATATCACAGCACTATTGATCAATTATAAAAATAGCTATGTCAATATTCCCTTGATAATGGAATACAAACAAAAATGAAAGAATGTAGGAGAATTGAATGTAAAGATTTTGGGTAAGTGAAGACAGAATTATGCTATTCTGATAAAGAGGAAGTATGAAGATCAATAAGGTAATAAATGCTTAGTGATAGCAACCCCCACCCCATTACCTTTTTTGGTGATATGCATACCAGCTTTAACACTACTGCTGAGGATGGGCAAGGGATGAGTATATTAAAGATAGGTAGTATGATGTAAATCACATATTTATAGACAACTTGAAACTGTATGCATAGAATGAAGATAAAATAGACTTTTTGGTAATAAACAGTAGATAGATCTAACAAAGATACTGTGAATAGAATTTGGGATTAAAATGTACAGGAGAAGAAGAAAGACAAGCAGAAAAGATAATTGGATACAATTACTAGCTAAGGAAGTCGTAAAACATGTGGAGAAAGTGGTAAATAAAGCCAAACAAAAAGAACTTTTAAAACAAAAGTTATGTACTTCAGAAGGTTAGAATAAGCATGGAAATCGGGTTGGGGGGGGGGGGGGAGTCTAGCCAGTAATACATGGGCCAACATTTTTACTTTGTTTTTTTCTTATATAATAATAATAATCCTTTCTACTAAAGGAACAAAGCCTGAAATTTGGGGAGAGGGGACTAGTTGATTAATAATAATAAATAATACACTCATTGTAAAAATTCAAAGAGCAATGATCATATATAGAACATTACAGCTAACAATTTATGTTAATAGAACTTATGCCTTATAAAAATAAGGGAAGAGGTGATTAGTTTGTTAATTGCGATGAAGGTTTACAGAGTGAAAATAAAAGTGTAGCATGTTATAGAACTGCTGTTGAAAGAGATTAGAATGCATGGCTCAATGAAAATTTAAGGGATACCTTGAAAATAAAGAAAATATATTGACAGTTATTTCATAGATATTAAGGATTATTTGCATATTTATTCTTAATACATCCAGGCAGGTTCGGATGCAAAATATGCTGGCTGCCGTAAGGTACACCATAGGAGAATAACTTCTCCGTTTTACAATGACTGGGTGTTCAACTCACTTGGCACATTAGCACACAAGACTCTAGGACATCGGTGTTTTGATGTGGTGTCTCTCATCAACCAGAAGCACCTGGACCTTTGAACCGAAACAAAACCATTAATGATTTTGTTTATACTTTCAGTGAACAAATTATTTGCTGATTAGTACTTATATCTGTCAACTGATAAAAAAATTTTTGTTATTTGCCCTCTGTACACAGCAAGATCCAAAATGATTATTTGTATATTTAATTATTTTTTTATCGGTACTGTTTTACATTTAGCCAAATTAACGCTGATTAAATAGGCCCATGATGAAAGACATTCCAGTGATGACCATGTTTTTTGTTTGCTTGGAACACATTATTCAATGTGTCCTTTTCTAAGATGGTTGCTATTTCTAGCAGGTTGAACGACCACTTATTGTATAAGTACTAATTAAGACTGAAAAGTATGTCAGTTGACATATACTCATCACTATTATTGACTATGACTAGTGCAAGACAAACACGTTTGTGAATGGGTAGAGTAAATATATATAAGTTCCCTCTCCCATAGCCTTGTTTTAGAGACACGGAAGGGTGTGACATATGGATGTGGATAAATAATTGTCAAGGAAAATATTCATACTTAAAACTCAGGACTAAAATACTGATCATTACAGGACTAGAACAAGCTATGAGAACAAACTATATGAAACCCCATATCGATAAAAAGAAAAACAAAAAAAACAACCTCACCAATGATGAATGTGTCTGACAAAGATTGGTGGAAATATAGCACATTTGATAAAGTGAATGCAGTAAATTATCAAAGAAAGAATATAAGAGAAAGTATGATGTTGTATACAATACACTCTATGACAACCATTTTATTTCAAATGTTGTAAATTAAGTATGAAGTAAACTTGAGTAAGAATCATCTTTGCAGACAAGAAAAAAGGGAGCTGCCAGGGCACTATAACCAGCTCTGACCTGCTCACCTTTCTATATTGTTTTCGCAGTCATGCCTGCCAAGCCTGAATTGGACTGGTCAGGCATCACTAAAGCTGCAACAGTAAATCTTCACACACAAAACCAAACCAAGAAACTGGAGTAGGCAGCATCATGTTGCAACAGAAGAGGAGCATAACTATGGTTGGGTTAAAGTACCGTGTTGAACCATGTTGGTATGAAGAGCACAATCATGTCAACATGGTGGTAGTAGTACTATGTTGGAGCTTATATGCAGATGTAGTGAAGTTATTTCAATAGCCATGTTGAAGTAACTGCACTATATACATAATATATATATATATAATGTTAGTAGTTAGAGTAAAATCCCAGCTGTTTTCTGTCAAAGCATACCTGCTGATTCCTTTATTACAAATCAGCATGTAGCTGCTGTCATTGTTGTATTGATAACACGTAAAATTCTGTAATTCTTATTAGCAAATGAAATGTGTAATGGTGAACAAATGATATCCCCAAATTTTCCAACTTCCTGTTATATATATAAACTCTTTTACCTCAGTGGAAGAGGTAAACTTCTGTAAGAAAAAGGTTAATAGTCAACTGGATTTTCCCCAGTATAATAGAGCTGCCTGTCTGCCTCACTTTCTGAAAAATATTGACTGTGTTCAGTCCTGGAGAGAGATGGATTCCGTCAGGTTTAAAATGCCCTAGACATGTTATGACAGCACACTTGCAGTTCTGTTATGAGTTGAGGACCCAAGGAAGGGAGTATATCAAGAGATGGCCTCTACAGAACACTTGGGTTGACCTCAGTATAATTGTGTGGAACCCAGTATAATGACTGGATTGACACCAGTATAATGATTGTAGCTTGCTTTCTTGATTCTGAGAGGAAAAAAAGATAAATATTTTGCACTAACCAATCTGGTCAACCCTTTCTCTTCAAAATGCCAACCTACCTGATTTTTTCCCCTCCCCACCAACATCAACTTACAGATATTTAAGCTGAACAGAAACTAGGTTGATTATAGCAAGCCCACATGGCATGTGAAAGTCATTAGCACAAATAGTGTTACCTCCTGACTAAACTGCAATCCATTTTTTTTTGTTTTTGTTTTTGAAATTTAAGTTATGTAATAGTCAACTGTTTGACATTTGGTAATCAGAGATATCCATCAAAGATGTCAGAAATATTCAACCAATTGATGTCAAGGTAGAAGGTGGGGAAGAGAACTGCAATGTTCACACCTTTCTCAAGGTCATTATTAACACCTTAAGTGAAGAGAAACACCTACAACTGAGATTCAGCTGTCAGTCTGTCTGTATGCATGCATATTATGCACAAGAATAAAAAAAAATTGCAGAAGTTGACTGCTGGAGGAGATTGAACTCAGATGCAGAAGTTGACTGCTGGAGGAGATTGAACTCAGATGCAGAAGTTGACTGCTGGAGGAGATTGAACTCAGAAAGATGAAGTAATACATCCATTTTCTCTTCTTCATATGTCACTTTTCAACAAGAACCTAGTTCTAATGACCCTTGTTAATGCATCTATTTTGAAACAATTTCTGGCAACAGTTAAGACTTCTCTGTACATACTAACAACTTTCACTGGAAATTTACAAAAATACCCTTTCTTCAGCCACACAAACACCCCCACACATTCAGATACTTCTACACCATACATACACACGAAATATGTACAAAACACACCATACACACAGGCACCTGAAAATATATACCAGAACAGACACACACACACATGCAAACACCTATACATAACCACATACACATTTTTAAACACACACACATGTACGCACACACATCCATAACATGAATGGATACTGGTGGAATGTTCCTGCAAAATGTAGGTATAAAATGTTGATATAAAAACCCAGTTGTAGAAATCAATTGTCCAGCATATAAGTAACCTAATTGTGAAAGGCAAAAAGAAAACCATATATATTTGCTGAACTAATGAGAAATCAGCACATACTACTATGAGATTATTAGGGGACTTAGTTATGTAACTAACTGCGTCAGCACCAATCTTGTAAAGTTGAGCTTTGCAAACCACGAAGGACATGGCTATTTGGGGAATTATGTAAAATATTCCAGAAGTGTAGTCTATAATAAAAGGATGCACATACACACAGACACAAAAAACATATGTACACATATATAAACCAAAAACACGGACTTACATATGCTGTAATATACATGCATACATTGCATAAACATTTGCAAATACATACATACACGACTACCTAGTTAATATCTACATGGCAATTAAAGGAAATTGAGAAATTTTAAAAATCCTAGAGATTATATGAATATACATATACACATATATTTGTTGTTGGCACTGTCGCTTATGACGTCGAGGGTTCCAGTTGATCCGATCAATGGAACAGCCTGCTCATGAAATTAACGTGCAAGTGGCTGAGCACTCCACAGACACGTGTACTCTTAACGTACTTCCTGGGGATATTCAGCGTGACACAGTGTGACAAGGCTGACCCTTTGAATTACAGGCACAACAGAAACAGGAAGTAAGAGTGAGAGAAAGTTGTGGTGAAAGAGTACAGCAGGGTTCGCCACCATCCCCTGCCGGAGTCTCGTGGAGCTTTAGGTGTTTTCACTCAATAAACACTCACAACGCCCGGTCTGGGAATCGAAACTGCGATCCTATGACCGCGAGTCTGCTGCCCTAACCACTGGGCCATTGCGCCGCCACACATACATACATACATAAGTAAATAAATACATATAAGCATGCTCTCTCTCTCTCTCTCTCTCACACATACATGCACACAAATCAAATACTTCATGCTCATAAGCAACTGAATACTCAAACAAACCCCTCTGCTCCACACACACACACACACACACACACACACACACACACACACACACACACACACACACACACACACACACACACACACACACACACACACACTTCTCTAAGATAGCATATCTCATATAAGTCTGAACACACACACACCTCTAAGATAGCATACCTTGGACAAGTCTGAACACACACACACCTCTAAGATAGCATACCTTGGACAAGTCTGCAATACTACAAATTTCCCACTTGGCCTCCTCAAAGTTATTTCTTGGATTAGTTTGAACTTTTCATAGCATTACTTTTAACCATGTTTTCACTCCCTTCTCTCCCTTCCAACACAATACTCTGGACACTATCTACCACTAAAGACAGTTGTTTACTCACTTCTCACCTTACAATTATCTATTTACCATTTCATCATGCTAGACATGGGATTTATCAAACCATTAGCCAAGAACAGAACCAATCTCACATTTCAGATAACTCTTTGATACTCTGTAACCCAATATAATGTACTTGGTGTATATGGATGCATTTGATTGTTGTTTGTTGGTGAGATTCTGCTGGAAAGGAGCAGGACTACACATTTAAAGCTTAAGGGTTGCCTCTTGCTCCTCTGAATTGCTGACACAACAGGCAAGCAGACACTATAATAATGCAATTGTCACCATGGTGTAGTGACAATAATGGTATGTGTGTGAAAATAATTATAGAGTATGTTGAGAGCTACTGTCACTGGAACTGTGATTACACCAATGTCATGACACTACATTTTCCCTGCCCCACTTAACAATAGAGTAGTTGTTGTTTAGCCCAAGATCAGCACTGACAGAGTAGATTCAAAAGTATTCCAGCCATGATTAACCCGTTTTATTTTTTTAGTTTAGTTCAGACATGATGTAGCTAGGACAATGCTATCCAGCATGTCCTCTTTTTTTCTTTGAAAATGGTTGTGATTTCAAGGAAATTTGGTTGCTATTTCTAGTATAGATCAATCAGTCTTACAGAGGATCCTTCATTAGTTGTGATAGCTAATGTGAATGGTGCAATCAAAGTATTAATCAGTTCCTGCTGTATTACTATACTGGCAATGACAA
Organism: Octopus bimaculoides; assembly: GCF_046866305.1. Classification (NCBI taxonomy): domain Eukaryota; kingdom Metazoa; phylum Mollusca; class Cephalopoda; order Octopoda; family Octopodidae; genus Octopus; species Octopus bimaculoides. Next base: position 22,505,514 of record NC_142938.1, on the reverse strand, counting down.
AAGGCACCATTCAAGTGTTGGGCCTCACTGAGGTAATGACAAATGACCGAGACTTTCGGCAAGATGCCATGCTTGAGAAGAAGACCCAAAGTGCATCCATGGATTAGAGGTTGTATTGCATTGGTGGCTGATTCTTAGCTGATCTGGCACTTAACCTTCTTTTGATTGCAATCAAGGACATTTGTCTATGTGTAGTAATAGTACCATTCCAGGTGTGAGAGTAGTACTCCATTATGAATCTTACCTAAGCTTTGTAAAACCAGCAGCACATCAATGCTGAAAGAATTGTTTGATCCTGAAGAAGAGGTTTGTCTTTGGGATACAGTTCCTATTGCTATGAATATGAGTTTATATTCATAACAAGAAAGTCATCTACAGTACATGATAACACCAAGTCCTCTCTGTAAGGCTCAACATCCTGCATAGCTCTTTGATTAGCAGTGCTCATTCATTTGCATCACATATACCCAAACACTTTCTCAACCCAATTGTAATTTTGCTGATTGTTAACATCTCATATCTGCTTCTAACACATATTTTCAACCCAGCTTGCATTACTTAACTGCATCACATAGCCAGACCAAATACAGTTGTCCTATCATTTATACAGACCATAACTTCTGGTTTTCTGAGAGGGAACAATTAAAGTGTGACTTTTATAAAAGGTCACTTGGTACCTTAAAAAATAACCTTTTGGGATTTATTCTTTTCCCTCTATTTCACATATTTTGTTTCATGTAATAAATATCAAAAATACTACTTAAAATATAACATTTATAAGATATAAATATTGTATTGCTTTTATTATCCCAAATATAGCAGAATTGGTAGAGAGACAGACAAAATACTATGCTTGGTTACATGTTCTTTTACATTCTGAGTTTAAATCCAATCCAGGATCACTTTAGATTTTAACCCTCCAGAGGATGATAAACTAAGTACAAATCAATAATGAGGGTTGAAGTCCTCCACTCCTGACAGAATTTTTGAGGTGATGTCCATGACATACAGTGCATATTAAGCATTCCATCCCTGTCCAGGGTCTGAACACAGTTGATTTTTCTCACATTTACACATTGAGAGAGGTCGAAGATGGGGGGTGGGGTGGGCAGTACTTGACTGATTATTTCTCTCTCTCCACCACACACACAAGGATGAAAGGCAAAGTTGACCTCAGCAGGATTTGAACTCAAACAACAATGATCTATCCAATGTTCTAACAACTCTGCCAATTGACTGCTAACAAAAATAAGTACTGGAGATTGATGGAATCAACTATACCCTAAAAGAGACATTCTAGCATGGTCACAGTCAAATTACTAAAACCGGTAACAAAGTTAAAAGGATAATTTTTTTTTATATACATCAAAGTAGTGGTTCCTCTTCCTTTTAACCTTTTCACTTATGAAGTATAGTGACTAGAGGAGAAGAGTTAAGGTGCTGAATTGCTGACTACATGATTATCAGTTCAAATCTTACCATAGCCAATATATTATACCATTTATCAAATGATATAATTCTGCTTACTTCAACTGAACTTTCTATACATTCCAAAGCTTAGAATTAGGAAGAGTACCTTGCTTCAACAATGTACAAATATTCCCATTTTCATAAAGTCATTCCTCTCATGCTCTTATCTTAAAATATATTTATTTGAAGGCTTAGTGAGAAGAAGAAAGGCAATGTTCATAATTCTATGGTTTTTCTTCTTTTGGAGGGCCACTGAGACAGCAAGGAGAAAGTTATCCTCAAACTGGAGACCTAGCCCATATGCTTGCAACAAACAGGACTGTCAAAAGTAACCAGGGGCAGCTGGTAATGTGGACCCCCTCCCCACCACCACCTCCACCACCAAAGAAAAAAAGCCATATTTCCATAGAACAGTCATTAACATCTGCTCCTGCTTTCATGGTGGTACTGGTTTCAATTATTGTGGAAATGCCTGCTACAAATTTGCAGATTGTTATAGTTGAGTGGGTAAGTCCAGGGACTGGAAGTCCATTGTTGTAGCACTACATAGGTTCTAATCTCATCAATGACATTTACTGTCATTTTAAATGCTGGTGCTCCAATATGTCTACAGCCTTTGGGATGGAACAGAGTAAATAAAACACACACACAAAATAATGTAAATGTAAAGAGGAACTTGCCAACATCAGATGAAACAGGATGCTTCCGTGTACCATTATCTTCATGGTCAACAGGTTGACTAGTTAATGACAGCATTATCACTTGGGCTACCACCGTCGACTGTTCTTTTAGATCACTGTAAAGGTTTAATTCTTTATCAACAGCTCGCTGCAGCACCTACAAGTAGAAAGATGATATTGGTAACAGCCAGTTGACATTTGTTGAAATGACATTTAAGAAATTCATAGAACTAGTTTTCTAAACTGACAAAGTGTATCATTGATATTGGCTGTACAGTGTAATGATTGCTATTATTTACAACTATTCTGGAAAAGCTTATCATTGCATTAACTCTTTTGTAGTCCACTGCTGTGTAAATCCTGCTGTTGACAACATGTTAACCATTTTCATAGATCACAGCTTGTGGAACTACTGTGTAATGACTACTACTACTACTACTACTACATATAACTAATGTCTACTTCTATATTCTAATTACAAAACATTAATATGCTAATACTTTCACAGCTCACATCTGCAGGTAGCAGTATGTATTAATTGCTACATATAACCATTAAATCTTTATACTTTTTCAGGTTGTAAGATACTTGCAATCCTATCTAATAGCCACAACTCCATATGTATTATTATGTAGCTTACTGAGCTGTGTTAACCCTTTTTACAAGTCACAGCTGTTGATAATACATTATCCAATACAAACTAGTAAATATAACTATTCTAGTTTTAAATAAATAATGGTATCAAATTTTGACATGAGGCCTTGCAATTTCAGATAGAGGGAGTTAGTCAATTACATTAATACCAATGTTAACTGGAACTGTATTTTATCAACCACCAAAAGGATGAAAGACAGTATTAACCTCAGCAGGATTTGAACTCAGGATGTAAAGAAGCAGAGCAAATGCCACAAGGCATTTTTCTGATATTCTAATGATTCTGCTAGTTCACTTCCTTGTCCAATATTTTGAATCTGGGTTTGTCCCCGTTAACAAGGGTGGCTGGATCTACCTCACTCCTAATCCTTTCTACTATAAGCACAAGGCCTGAAATTTGGGGAAAGGGATAGTCAATTACATCAACCCCAGTACACAACTGGTACTTATTTTATTGACCTCAAAAGAATGAAAAGTAAAGTCGGCCTCAGCAGAATTTGAACTCAAAACAAAAGATGGATGAAATGCTGCTAAGCACTTTGCTTAGCATGGTAATGATTCTGCTAGCCTTTCAAAATAATAATCCTTTCTATTATATGCACAATGCCTGAAATTTGGTGGGCAGAGGATAGTCAATTACATCAACCCCCAGCATTCCACTGGTACTTATTTCATCAAGCCTGAAAGGATGAAAGACAAAGTCAACCTCAGTGGAATTTGTATTTGAACTTAGAACGTAGCGACAGGCAAAATACTGCTAAGCATTTTGCCTGGCATGCTAATGATTCTGCCAGCTTACCACCTTAATAACAGTAATAATGGTTTTAAATTTTGGCACAACACCAGCAATATTAGGATAGTGAGTACTTCTTTTATCAACCTCGAAAGGATGAAGGTCAACGTTGAACTCAACAGAATTTGAACACAGAGTGTAAAGAACCAGTAGAAATGCTAAGCATTTTGTCACATTAATAATAATGTGCCAGTTGGCTACATTATCATAATCTTTTCTACTCTAGGCACAAGGCTTTAAATTTTGGGGGAGCGGACAAGTTGATTATATCAACTCCAGTACTTGATTAGTACTTATTTTATCAACCCCAAAGTAATGTACGGTGTTCCCAATGGAGTTGGTTTATAACAAGATCCACTATGTCCAATCTGGTTGGCATTAAGCTTAGGAAGAATAGCAGAGCAATAATTATGAAGCATGTTGTGGACAATGGAGACAGTCAGATTGAAGTGGGATGAAGAATGTGCATAAATTCCCAACCTATATTGCAGTAATTAAGCAATGCCCTAACTTCATGGTATTGTTTGAATTGATAGAAAAACCTAAAATATGAAAGGCTTTTTTCAGGCATTAGGATGGTAATGTACAGTACTTCCAGTAGAGATGGTTTGTATTAAAATCCACTGTATTCGATCTGGCTGTCATTGAACTTAGAATGGTTGATTATGATCTGTGAACTGGAGATGGAAGTAGAAAATGTTTTATCATGGACATGGAAGATGCATGAGAAAGACTAAAACTGAGAGCAAAAAACAAGTTCTCAGTGAGTTATAAAATAAAATACTGATAGTTGGAGTGGTTACTGCTGTACCCAGTTTGTTGTGGTAGCTGTATACATGCTAAAGTATGGATCAGGCGGCATCCATGCTGCTCAAAACAACAGGAAGAAGCAATACTGTAAGAAAGTGCTAAAATCAGTCACAGTAGATGAAGGGAAGTGCAGCTGTCATGACAAAATGCACCTTGTACACTATGTAGAGTGGTTAGTATTAGAAAAGCTAGTTCCAGTCACACTAACTATGCAAAACTGGAACATATAAGACAATCCTCCAGCTCATCTATGAATAAGGACTAGCTCAGACCACAGTGACCCATCTAACCCATGCCAGCAGTAAAAGTTGACATAAAATTATATATATATGCTAGTGTCATGTAAAAAGCACCCAGTACACACTGTAAAGCGGTTGCTGTTAGGAAAGGCATCCAGCTGCAGAAACCATGCCAAAACAGACAATTAGGACCTGTTGTTGCTCTCTGGCTAACCAGCGCATGTCAAACCATGCAGCCCATTCCAGCATGAAAAATAGATGTTAAATGATGATGAAACCTATATTGTAGGTATATAAACAAGGCAAATTTAGCTATTGCTCCACAGATTGAAAACATGAAAAACAACTTTGAGTTTCAAACCTTACTGGGTTCTTATCAGAGATGTCTACATCAATTTGACCAATCCTAGAAAAACTAGCAGCCAATCTGTTTATATACCCTGAAAATCCAGTAGCTACAGAGAACTGGGGCTACTAACTTGCATACCATAAGTGTTTAACATTTTATTTAATATCAGAGGCCTGTCAATGAGGATCAATCCACACAGTGTCAAGGTATGATATATGTACCCTATATAATAGATATAGTGAAGGCACGTGGCTTAGTAGTTAGGGGATTCAGTTCAGGATTGTAAGGTTGTTAGTTCAATTCCCAGCGATGTGTTGTGTCTTTGAGTAAGACACTTTATTTCACGTAGCTCCAGTCCACTTAGATGACAAAAATGAGTAGTGCCTGTATTTCAAAGGGCTAACTTTGTCACATTCTGTGTCATGCTGAATCTCCTTCAGAAATATGTTAAGGGTACATGTGTCTGCGGAGTGCTCAGCCTCTTGCAAGCTCCATTGATAGGATCAACTGGAACCCTCGTCATCATCACTGACGGAGTGCCAGTTTTATACTAGACATATAAATGGGGCAAATTTAGGTATTTCTTCATAGAATGAAAAAATGATCATCAGAATATAATCATTTTGATCCTTTTACAAATGACAGTTGCTAACAATACTATGAAAATAGCTACTCATATATATTATTATGCCATAAAATACTAGCATCACTGTGTAATATTTGCTTGCATACATAACTATTTTTACCTGTAAATCATATCACAAACTGCCCATTCACTCTACATTTAATAAAGAGCAGACCAAATGGGTTATAGAAAGAGAGGAAAACTGACCACTTACCTGTGACATATTTACTTCTCCAACCGCTAATGTTCTGTAGCCTAACATTGTGCGGTTTTTATATTTTTTCCTCCGTTGCAGCATCACTTGTAGCTTGCTGCCATCTCGTTTCAAAAAATGTGGATACTGCAAAAAAAAAAAGAAGAGATTATTTAATAAACAAAAGTGGGAGGAAAGGAGCACTTTTAAATAAAATAACATTTCTGGCGATGATGATGATAATATTGATGGTGAATAACTTATGTCAAGACTGCTATATGGCATGGAAGTAGCTCATTACCTACTGCTACTACAATGGTCTTTGATTTTCAGCATTAGATACATGTATACCACCTCTAACCAAACCCACCAGATACACTTGTCTGCTCCTCTTGCACCAATACGGTGTCTTTCTCTTATAAGATCATGCATTAACCACTCAATCTTTCCATCCAATAATATCACACTTCTGAAATTCCTTCCTTGCAAATGTTGGCTTCAAAACAACCATCAACAATATCATTTACACTGTGAGAATCATGGACATTGCACTTCCCCACTAACTGAACCTTAATTAATAAAATAAAACAAAAAAACTGACTGGCTCTGGGAAGTAACACATATCTGCACAATGTGATACCATGATGTATACCGTCATGCAAGCATGTTATTGTTGTTGTTATTGTTTGCCCCTCCCCACCCCAAGGTTAACCCAAATTCAATAGTCTGACCATGACCATCTGTCCCATTTTAGATGTGACTAAACTACATAATCTAATACAGTGTTTCTCATGAGAGGCAGGATTGGCTGTGTGGATTGAAAATGAAGTGGACAAACCACCATTTTTAATAAAAATAAATTATTTGCAACTTTTTACAAGACCATAGCAAAAAGAGAAAAATGACATGGATGTAAACTAAGTTGTCTTTTTATTAATGAGGAGGTGGGCACTAACAACAGACAGGGCTGGGACTGGTGTTTATCAGTTTGAGAACTACTGATCTAATCATATTGTTTTTAGGTATGCTTTGAAGGAGATTTGGCAGCTATTTCTTATAGGTGATACAACAGTTATGCATGTTAGTCTACAGCAGTCACAGGCAAGATGTGACTTGCAGGCTTGCATGCAGCCCATGGGACTGTCTAAATGGCATGCCAATGAAGAATTACTTTGAATTTTTTTGGTAAAGCAACCTGCCTGATGATGAGGCACGTTTCGTGCTGTCCACTTCTCGAAAGACATTGCCCATGCAGTCTTGGTAAATTGGTGAGTACACAAGAATGATTTTTTAGAGCCAGCTCAAAAGGCTGTGGGAGGATGTAAGATCATCACTACAGTAATCCAATGAAATACAAATCAATGATACTTGTTAACTATATAGTTTGGTAACAACAATGGGTTAGTAAGAGTAAAGTATCTCGACCAGTGACACAGCCAACAGCACAGTACAAGTAGCAATCACTTGACTCAAGCTACCATCCAATCAACTCATTCAATTGTGATTAGCTTTCTGATGAAGAGTTTTTCCTGTTTTGATAAGGCAAAAAAAGTTTTGTAGTTAGTTATATGGAGTGGGAATGGTAAGTGTGGTTTTCATGACTTTCCCCAGATGCAGTAGCAGTATAAATGAAGTGAAAGAATCAAAGTTTGAAACTGCAATGTGACTCAGCTTGTCAGTGGGTTAACTTTTATTCCATATGGCACCTAGCAGCTCTCTGAATAATATTGATTGATTTCTCACATTGGCAGATGGTCAGAGATATTTAGAGGAGGTAGATAGTCAAATTTACACCAGTACACATCTGGTATTTATTTCATTGAACCTGAAGACATGAAAGATCTTAACAAAAATGATGAGAGCTAAATTCATGATACTGTGGAAGAAAATTATATACCCTAAAGCAGCTCCTGCCTGATGCAATATCATTTCTAAGACTACCATTTTTGCTTCCTAGATTAATTTTAATAAACCCTGGCACGGCTGCATTGTTACAAAGTTTGCTTTGCAACCATCTGCTCTTAGGTTGTCTTACCTTGGGCAAATATCAACTACCACTGTCTTTGGCCATGGAATTTGTAGATAGGAACTACATGAAAGCCCGTTTTTGTGTGTGTGTGTGTATGCATGAGCATGCTTGCATGCAAGCACATTTGTGTATATGAAAATTATAATTGCTACTTTTTGCATGAGATCATTTCAGTTGGAAAATGATATCATCATGTAAACATGATGAACATTATGTCCTGTAAATTTACTCTCTTAACCCTTTCATTACCATATCTCTATTGAAATACAATGCTTTTGTTTGAATTAAGCTTGAAAATAACGAAGCATTTAATGAAATAATTTTATCATTATTAAGCTGATATTTGGTACGTAAATCAATATGAAATTTTGTGGGTAGGTCCTTAATTTAGATCACTGTAAACAAGGAAGTTTACATGTTTATATCATAGATCCAAGTGTGGTCTCAAGTGACTTGGTATCAAAATGGTTACAGTAGTGGAATAAAATCTCTCATATGTAAAACAGGAAAGGGTTGGCGACCATAAGAGCAACATAGCCTCAAATAACTACCCTTCCAACTCAGGCAAGTATAGAAAAACTGATGTAAAAATGAATGGATTGACTTCTTATATTGATATAAGGCCAAAATAGATAGGGGAAAGGATATAACTAATTGAATCAACTCCTGTGTATGAAATATTGTCAACTTTAGAAAGATAGAGGGCAGAGTCTACGCCAACGAGATTTGAACTCAGAAAGCCTAGACAGAGAACTAAATTCCACTACTGACAATTCATTATTGACCCAGGTAAGGGAATTTTAATAATTTTTCTATCTTATTCTCCCAATCAGATTTCTATATCTCCTTAGTTTGAAATTTCAAATCGATATTTTCATAAGTGGAAGACAGATCTGAAAACAAACTTGAATTGGGGGAAGGGGGGGGGGGGGTCAATAATAAAAACAAACTGATTTTTGAAAAGGAATCAATTTGAACTTTGTGCATTTTTTGGAATTTGAACTTCAGTTTCACATTATCATCATTATTATTATTTGCTTGTTTTAGTTTCTGATTTATTGATTCGGAATTTCAAACTTCTAACCAAAAAGAAAAAAAAACCCAATCTGTGGGAAGAATAAGGAAAATATAATTAGAATACAATTCTCACACCTAGACTAGTAGAGTAGGAATATAGTTTAACCTGTAGCTTTTGTACTATGTCCATTAAAAAATTGATCAGCAGTTAACGACCAAGATTTATGGATATGCGACAAGTTATTGGTTTCATTCAGTACACCATAGAGGACAGGTTTCACATAAATATGAGAATTTTAATAGTGAATTAATGAAATATCAATGGGACTGTCTCAACTGAAATACACTAGAGTTAGTCACACTGGTCCCCAATCTTTTTTGCACTATAGACCAGTTTCATGCAAGACAATTTTCCCACAGATTGGGTGGAGGAATTATGTGGCTAATATACACAAAGTACATAATATATTATTTAATTATTACACATATAATACTACATATACAATGCAAAAGTATTTTGCAAAGTACAATAGTCAATTAAATAGAAATGAAATTTTAAAATTTATTCCTTCTCTGTAGCCCGATGGCTGAGGATACTTGCTTAATAAGGCAATAGGGTCCATCTATTGACCAGATATTTTTAAACCCTAAGGAGAAAAGCTAAACTTCAAAAATACATGTTAGTTTTCTTTGTTGAAATTCGGATAGTTGTTTTTCTGGAATTTGAATAAATAAACTTTTCTACTATAAGCATAAGGCCTGAAATTTGGGGGTAGAGGGCCAGTCAAATATATTGACGCCAGTGCTCAACTGGTACTTTTATTTCATCAAGTCCAAAAGGATGAAAGGCAAAATCGACCTTGGGGGAATTTGAATTCAGAATGGAATGAAAGAAGAAATGCTGCTTAACATTTTGCTAAAGATTCTGTCATCTTGCCATTTTTAGAAATGCATTTTTTTTTTTTTGTGTATCACACATATATGCAGTCCTTTCTTTAGTGTGGTGGCCACTGACTCATTGAAAATGACCGACTTCTGTGCTAAAATTACAGATGTAGTGCCACCCCAATCATGGGGTCCAAGCATGCAACAATATAGCAAAACAATATGACACCAAGAGAATTTCAATAAAGGACACAACCACACAGGTAACAGGAAAATCTTTTTTATAAGTTTTATCTCCAAATTGTTTTTTCTTTAAAAAAAAGAGACAAACATAATTTAACTCAACTACTATTCAGCTCATTTGCTGAATAACATCAAAACAAAAAAATTAAGAAAAGGTGATACTACAATTGCTTACATTATTTTTTATGGGTACAAAAAGATGACAACACTAACCCTTTCAACCTGCAAATTTGTTTTAGTGGGTGCAATTTCATTTGACTATACCTCAGAAAGACAGAAGTGGGTGGCCACATGATACTGTTTACGGTTTGCTAATTGGCAGGAACATTATTTTCAGCCATAAACACAAAATCCTGTGGCTGCCCACTTTTGTGTCTTAAGTGTACTTGTGGGCTCAAAGTATTAGATTCCTCATATTAATCTAATCAAAATAAAAATCTAAAAAAGAAAACAAAGAACTATTTTTGCTTAAGATATACAAAAAAATTAAGAGATTTCTTCCTGTAACTGCAATAAAAACCACTCCATTTCTCTTGTTTGTAGCCATATCTAAATTTTGGTATTCTAGCTTCAGTAAATGAAAGCCAATCTATCACTATTAACTTTTAAGCATTCAGATTACTCTATTAAATTATTAAATGTAATGCTTATTCATTCACAATGTTTTGAATTCATCTTGCATTACCTTCTAAGTTCAAGATTTTGATGATGTGGTTATTTAGTTTTAGATTATTATTGTAAGGTAGGTGTGAGAGGCCAGATCTGGTCAGTTTGAACATAAAACAGATAGAATATTTGGGCCGGATATAGCCAGTTTAAGTGCTAACAGATTAAGCCTTAGTTAAAAACACCAAAAAACTAAGCCAACAAAGGAGCCTTATGTAGTTACCTGACCTGCTAGAAATACCAGCCAAATTTACTTGAATTCACATCTGGTTTTATTTCAATATGATGTTTTAAAATAAAAACAGGGATAGTATACAATGTAGTCCTAGATATACTATACATGAAATGAAAACAAGAACAACAAAATAAAAACTAGTTTGGTGACAGTTGCATGTCTGATCGTAGCTCTACTTTATCAAGGCTAACATGGCACTGAACAACAACTCCAGAAAATAGCAATAAAGATAGTATACTAAAAACATTACAATAGTTACACTTGAGCACTACTGATAAAGTTAGGTACACTGATCATAAAGGGGCTTGTTGAATGCTAGTGTCTCCTTATTTTTTATAACTTCATAGATAATAAACGATATCAAAAACTTCAGATAAAATGTTTACCAAGGCCAGCTCCAATCACAGAGCACCCTACCATTAAACAAAATAGAAGTACATTAAATACTCTGTTTAAAAAAATATGAAATGAGTTAGGTCGAAATTAGGTTATGATAAATAACTTTTTAAAAAGTCATTAATACTCTTATTTACCAAGTGACTTACAAAATAATGAAGATATGCCTCTTTTCGAAATATAACTATATAATCATTCTTAAAACTAGTTTGAAAAATCTGCTATTATAGTTCTGAAGCTATGGTTAACAAAACAATATTTTGGAAAATAGCTTATAGTAAGAATATTACTGTTTTGGTTATCTAACCTTAAATTCCTCTATATATTGTATTATTATTATTATTATTATTATTATTATTATCATTTATAAAACAAATGACATCAACAGTGTGTGTTTTAATACTACTGTATAAACTCTACCATGATGCAACAGTTTTAGTCTCACCATACAATTGCAACTCGGATATAAAATATCTCTGCTTTGTTTGTATTTTGGATTCCACTGGCATTGTGGAACAGGATTTTAAAAAGCTTCATCACCTCTGCTGCTTCTTCTTCATAATCATCATCATTTAATGTCCATTTTCCATGCTGGCATGGGTTAGACAGTTCAACTGAGGTCTGGGAAGTCAGGAGGCTGCACCAGGCCCCAATCTGATCTGGCACTGTTTCTACAGCTGGATGCCCTTTCTAACGCCAACCACTCTGAGAGTGTAGTGGGTGCTTTTTATGTACCACTGGCACAGGGGCCAGAGGAGATGGCATCGACCACAATCGGATGGTGCTTTTTACATGCCACCGGCATGGAAGACAGTCAAGGCGGCACTGGCATCGGCCACGTTCAGGATGGTGCTTTTTATGGCACTGGCATCAGGCACATTTGGATGGTGATTTTTATGTGCTACTGGCACGAGGGTCACAACTACAATTTCCATTTGATTTGATTTGATGTTGATGTACTTGACTCAATAGATCTCCTCAAACATGGCATGTCGCCCTACGATCCAAAGTACTTTTGTGTCGGCTGGTTATGCGATGCTGGTGTAGGTTACAGCTGTGAACTCACTTTACTTGCTGGGTCTCTGTCTTTTGTCATTGCCTCTGTGAGGCCCAACGTTCAAAGATCATGCTTCACCACCTCATCCCATGTCTTCCTGGGTCTCCCTCTACCCTGGATTCCTTCCACTGATTGGGAGTGGCACTTCTTCACACAGCTCTCCTTGTCCATCCAGAGTGCATGACCATACCAACACAAACGTCTCTCTTGCATGCCACATCCGATGCTTCTTATGTCTAACATTTCTCTCAGGGTGCTTACACTGTTGTGTATGCACACTGACATTACACATCCAGCGGATCAAACTAGCTTCGTTTCTTTCGAACCTACACATGTCTTCAGCAGTCACGGCCCATGTTTCACTGCCGTGAAGCATGGCAGTTTGCACACGTGCATCATACAGTCTACCTTTCACTCTGAGCGAGAGGCCCTTTGTCACCATTAATGGTAGGAGCTTTCTGAACTTTTCCGAGGCTATTCTTATTCTAGTGGTAACACTCTCTGAGCATCCATACCCACTACAGACTTGGTCACCTAGGTAGCAGAAGCTATCAACTACTTCTAGTTTCTCCCACTGGCATGTAATGGAATCTGTTTTCTGAACATCTGTGGTGTTTATTGCCCCTGTTCATCTGCTACACACGAAAGCTATCTTCCTGGTTAATCTTCCTTTGATGTTGCTGCACCTCTTATGTGTCCATAGCTTACACTGGGTACATCTTATGGAGTTTCTACCTACACCTTTTCTACAGATTGAGCAGGGCGTGTGATGTGTTCGCCTTCCTACTTACTAGAACTTTGGTCTTTGCAACATTGACTCTAAGGCCCTTCAATTCTAAACCTTGCTTCCAGACTTGAAATTTTTTCTCTAGTTCTGGTAGTGATTCTGCTATGAGGGCCAGGTCATCAGCATAGAGGAGTTCCCAGGGGCAACCTGTCTTGAACTCCTCTGTTATTGCCTGGAGGACTATGATGAATAAGAGGGGGCTGAGGGCTCATCCTTGGTGTACCCCTACTTCTACTCAGAATTCTTCACTATACTCATTGCCAATCCTAACCCTACTAATGGCATCTCTGTATAGGGCCTGTACAGCCCTTATTAATCATTCATCAAGTCCCAGTTTCCACATCGCCCGCCAGATAAGGGATCAGGGGACCCTGTCAAAGGCTTTTTCCAAGACCACAAAAGCCAAATATAGGGGTTTATCTTTGGCTAGGTATTTCTCCAGCAGTTTCCGTACCAGGAATATAGCATTAGTGATGCTTCTACCTGGCACAAAACTGAACTGCATCTCATCTAAGCAGACTTTCTCCCTAATTAGTTGGGCTATGACCCTCTTTGTGACCTTCATCACCTGATCCAGCAGTTTGATACCCCTGTAGTTATTTCTATCTAAAGCATCACCTTTATTTACAATTTTTTTTTCTTGAAATCTTGACTTTAGCCAAAAGTGAAAGGGGCTTTTTTTTATTATTCTCTACATATGGTTTGTTGAATTAATTAATACCTCTCACAACATCTTCATATTAAATTAGAATAAATGATCTTATTTTATCATTTAACATTCAAAGACTAATTGAGATAAAACACTAACCAGCAGAAAATTAAATGCTACGGTTAAGGATTGTTAATTTAGTGGGGAGGATGTAGTTAGATAAATTATTTAATTACATCAATATTTTATAAACACTGGACGAATGGAACACGAAGTTATCCTTAATAAGATTTGAACTTAGATTACCAAAAAAAAAAAAGATGTGATTAAAATTTTAATTTGAAGTAATGTAATCATCAACGTAGATGTATACAAAACATTATATATAATCAATACAACACCCACTTCACATATACATATTAAGTGCAGATAAACAAATGTCATTCAAGCAGAAACGAACAGTAAGAAACATAGCACATCACTGATATTAATCAATTAGTAATAGAATTATTGAATACTGTATTATAAATAATCTGCAACAAATTCAATACAACCTAATAAAATATCCTTCTGCAGATGCATGGATGGACACGGACACACACAAATCATACAATTGTTTATAAATAAGCATTTAACTAGCACTAAGATTACTCTGTCAAATGTAATGCTTATTTAATCACATCGTTTCAAGATATCAATGATGTGATTGTTTATTTTTAGAATGTTATTGCAGGGTAGGTGTGAGTGGCTGGATCTAGCTGGTTTGAACATAAGTAGAGGGCTGGATATGACCAGTTTAAATGCTACAGGGTTTCATTTCAATCATACCTCACCTAAAACACTCTTTCACACACACACAAACTTTAAATCTTAAATTCCAAATCATACCAATTGTTAAAAACATGCATTTACTTCCTATCCCACTCAATCTGAAATACCCACTTCAAACACCCAATTATATAGCCCAGCAGGTTTAATTATATTACCATTTAGTATGTCTAAATCCCACACGACTCTACTCTACATCCACTACACTACACACAACTAACCCACCACCACCACCACCAACACCATGCACCAACTAGACATGTCAGTATGAAGTATTTAATGTACAAGTCCCTCAACAGTTTTCTATTCCTTACTTTCAAAACTCCTGCTGCCTCACACACGGATTGACTATTTTATAAGTTGATCTGTGTAAAATCAAATACCATTGGTATTCGAAGGAGGTCACCTATGAAACAACACACACACACACACACACACACACCATACAATTGTTTATAAATAAGCATTGTGTTCAAGCAAAATAATATATTAAGGATATGACAGCTTGGGTATGAAGGTGGGGGTGAGGCCCCAGCACTTGGTACCAATTTCAGCTGAGAAATAGAAGCAGCATGAAATACAGTACCTTGTTTAAGGACAAAAATGTGCTGCCTAGTCCAAGAATTGAACCCACAATATGCTAACCACCAGACCATGCACCAAAAACAACAACTGACAATAACTATATCAAATCAAGAAGATTTCTCCTTATTCCATTTGATCATTCATGAACACCAAATTTAAGTTCTAGTTTCATGAATCCTACCAATTTCTGAAAATATTACAAAAATTCGAATTGGTTTAGATATATTTGATGGGAAAAAATTTTGTACACATCATCAGATTGTTATTGTTTTTCTTTGCGTTTTTTTTTTGTTTTTTTTAGAGAACATCAATAGTAACATTAAGTAATATTATCATCGACTTTCTTTTCTTCTTTTATTATTTGACATTCAGCATACATTTTTTCGCATTGCTAGTCAAAGCAAAATGATATTTGTTGCAGCTATTATTTTTACAGCTGGATGCCCTTCTTAAGTCATCAACTGTGAAGTGAAGTAGGAGTGAAAGTTGTTTTGTGATGGTTTAACAAATTGATGCCAACTGTAGTTACATGCTTTGCTCAGGAGAACACCATAATGACCATAACATTTGTGGTCAGCAATCCAGTTCCTTAACTTTACAGCCAGTTCTACTTGATATAAAGTTACTCAAAACAATCAATAAAGACTACAAAACTACAACAATACGCACAGCCAGCAGCATTAAGCAATAGGAGAAAATGAATATGTACTGACTGGAGGTGAAGAGAGGAGGGCAGAGAAGATACAGATGCTACATGCTAAAACAACTTTTGCAATCTACAATGGTTTGCTAAATGGGAGAAAATAAAAAGAATATTAAAAAAAAAACAGAAAAATCTATTTTCTGATTCCAACTTCTTTGTTGGCAATCAATCAGCAACAAACAGGATGTCAATCACTGAGAACATGTAATTTTACATAAGCATGATTTGTTTTCCTCTCTCCTTCCACTCCTAGAAGATCTGGAAACCTATTGCTGAAAGCTCGGTGAACCGAGGTAATAAACAATAAACCAAACAGGTTAACAAAAGAACTTCTATAAAGCCATCAGAGTTACAAGAAATAGCAGCCAAATCATCCTAAAATCACACCATACTGTTTTTAAAAAAAGCAAAAAGGAAAGACACATTGGAAAATGCAGTGTAAGAACCTGAGAGGATCATGGGTGGACTGCCTCTTATAATAAGTGTGCTTGATCAGAACTGACTTGAGGCGAAAAAGCAACAACCTAACTCCCATGAGCCAATAAGAAATCATCCACATAGCTGACATTAAGGAATCAGACCTGCCAAAGTACAGAACGTGTGGCTGTCCCCACACCAGATTCTCCCCTCCTGCATGGTGAAGGGGCATGGACATTTTCCATGACTGTTTCCCACCCCCCACTGCCAAGAAAACAAATGCTCCAAAGAAATGCACGGTATGTAGTAAAGCAAAAGGGAAATGTAAGGAACTAGATACCATTGATCACAATGTGATATGCTACTGTGTGTGGTACCCTGTTTTGAACTCTACCACACTAAAGCCAATTTTTGAATTCACGGGATTGTAAATACATGAAGTTGATCTGACTTGTGCTGTCGAGTGATCTTATTCAGGAATAATACCACCTGAGCATCCTGCACATGGATATAATTTAGGTAAATAAACAGAAATTGCACTAAAGCGGTTGATGTAAATATATGCTGAACATTATCTCACACTGAGAGCTGATCAACATTGGCGTGATTACCATTGCCATGCACAGGCAACCAAATGAATCACTACCGTAAACTAGTTAAAGCAGTTAATGAAAATATATGCTGAACCATTGTCATGTGCTGCTAATTGCTGATCTCAGCCGAGATGACTACTGTTAATGCAATCTAGTTGCTTGATGTATGAGCAAAATATGGGGATGCCAGGATAACTGTTCAAATGTTAAGAAAGCTCTGACTGAAGAAAATGTCTAAATTTACAAAACTATTCAACCCATGATATAATAAATATACCAAAAACACAAAATTACAAATATTCAAAAATACAGCTTAAATGGGGGAAAAAAAAATTCATGGATGAGTGGCTGATGGAATAGTTATGAGGAAGTTAGTCTTGTTATTTAGCCCCAGGTCCACTCTCACTGAGCAGACTTATGATGAATATATTATAAGTAGTTGTGTCATTTCTCCAGGTCAGGTAAATCTACAATGAAAGGCTTTCCAACCCAGACCATCCTGTCTGTTCATCATCAGGGTTTATATTGTCCAATATATTCATTTTTTAAAAACATTACGGTGTGTATTTGAGATATTTTAGTTGCTATTTCTAGTAGGTCAAGCAATGGCATAGAGGCCCACTCTTCATAGGATTGAAGCAAAATAATTTTGTCTCAGGAGGGTAAAGCTGGAATTTTAAATCAATGTTTGAAGATATAATCTCAGTGGAATAAGCAAGAAAGAAAACAAGAAACATTCCACCTTCTTTGACAAAAACAACCTAACTGATTATTTGTGGTGGTGGTTGTTGTTTTGGAAGGGGAGAGGTTGTTGCTAATGAAGCAAGATGTAGAAAGAACATCTAACAAGCTATGCTATAAGAAAATGATAGGTTTAACAGATGAGTTCCAATAAAGATCAAATTATGCCTCAAGATATGAGTGTTGAAATATGATTACACACATACATAATGTGTGTGTGTGTGTGTGTGTGTGTGTGTGTGTGTGTGTGTGTGTGTGTGTGTGTGTGTGTGTGTGTGTGTGTGTGTGTGTGTGTGTGTGTGTGTGTGTGTGTGTGTGTGTGTGTGTGTGTGTGTGTGTGTGTGTGTACACGCGCGCGGCGATGTGGTAATAAGTTTGCTTTTCAACCATATGGTTCCAGATTCAGTCTCACTGCATGGCACCTTGGGCATGAGAGTATTCTACTATAACCACAGGCTGACCAAAACTTTGTGAGTGTACTTGATTGATGGATGGAAACTGAATAAAGCCTGTCATGTATATATGTGAGAGAGAGAAAGAGAGAGAGAGTGTGTCTGATTCATGCAAGCATGGAAAAGTAGACATTACAATGATGATAAAGACACATGCATTATATAAACACACACACACACACCATTATCATAATTATCTTAATACCCCTTCCCCCCCCCCCCCCATGCCTGTATGGGTTAGACAGAATTCACTGAGGCAGATTTTCTATAGCCTGATGCCCTTCTTGTAGCCAACTCCCACCAGCTTTGAAGCAAGATAATATTTCCCCCATGGCCAGATATGTTTTCACAGAAGATTGGAAATGAATGACACCCCACTTGTTTACAACTATCCATGTTGGGACAAAGAGAAAAACACACACACACACACACACACACACACACACACACATCATGAGCTTCTTAAGGTTTAATCAGCAAAGTCCAATGACAAAGCTTTCAATCAGCTCAAGACTGATCTTGCCTAAGGTGCCATGAACCTGAGACAACATAGCTGAGACGTGAACTTAACAACACAGCCCAGAAGAAACAGCGACAACACAATGTAGCCATAGATGAAACAAGAAAAACCAATCAATAAAAATAATTCCTATATACACTGAAACTATGAATAACATACACGAGCCATGTATAAATATATTTAAATAAAAATGCATAGTACTGTTCATTTGAATGTGCCATTTATAACAATAATAATATTTTTCTTTTAAAAATATAACTCATTTTAATGTACCCTAAAAAAGAAATTAAAGTAATGGATGATAGTGAAAGAGCTTGTAAAAAGAAGGCGAATGCTATCTAATATGGAGTAGAATAAGGCCATTTCCATGACTGAAGAATTCCAGGCCTAACCTTTTATAACAAAATAAAAATCTGCTTTTGAGTGCTTGCCTTGGATTTCAAGTGTGCAATGTGGTTGACCAATCAAAGTGCTTAACACAATTATTGTTGGCAGTTGCCTAACCAATTTTTATTAGCTACTTGGCAGTCTGGCACGGGCTTACTGTCAAGTTGGATGCATAGCCAAAATCAAAGTACCATATCTTAGGTATAGGGAGCAAAACAGCTTTGTTTAATCATTTTTCATTCTAAAGAAAAGAGACTGTTATTTACAGCTAAATTCAAATTAAGTATGATCAATCATGCAAAAAAACAAAGAGAGCTGCCAAAAGACATTTTGGTCCTTTGCTAAAAGAAAAAAAATATGATTCATTGTTGGCTCAATCAAGAAGTAAAATTGAAAATGATTAAAAGTGATAAATGCAATTTTGGAGGGAAGGGGTAGGGGTCAAAATGGCAAGATCTCAACGCAAGGACTGTCTGTTTCTACAAAAATGATAACTTCTGAAGCAAAAAGTTTTGCAGGTGATAATACTTTAGAAAATTGTACTGGTCATACATCATGGTGTCATTGGTGCATGAAACAAAAAGGCCTTGCTTTTCACAAGTATATTACGTAGGAAGAGAAGTTTCATTTGAACTGTCTCAAATAACAAACATAACATTTGCTGAACCAAACAACTGATATAAAAGGTACTAAAACTTTTACAGTGAAGACTACTGGACATGAAAAATTGCATTACACACTGGTGCTAGCAGGTTATGCAGATTAAACAAAATTACCCACTAATATTAACTTTCAAAAGAAAACCAAAGCCCAAAGAAAATTTATCCAGTGGTGTTTACAGTCATGTACATGGGAGATGAAAGTGGAATACTACTTTGGTTTCAAAAAGTTTGGTCAAAACATCCAGGGGGGGTTTACTAAAAAAACTTCTCTCCTAATAAGTTAAAAACACAACTGGTTATTAAACTCTTTTAACAAGCTCTTGATGTTTTTATAACAAACTGGACACAGCAGGAAGATTTTGCTACAACCCCAACTAGATGAAGGTAATGACATATGCTTGATCAGGTGTACATGTGGGTCAAGAACTTGTTGGTGGGGGGAAAAGTGATACAGAAATTAGGTTACTTAGGAAATGTAGCATCAGTATTGCAATAGATGGAAACAAATATGACATTCTCTTTGATCATAATATTGGATACAACAATAAATATATTTTTTTTCCTTTTCTTTTTTGAAGTGAAAGTAATAAGGACCTTGTAGGCTTTGAACCAAGCTAAATAATAGTAAACCTATTTTTTCATTTACGGTATTTTTTAAAATTTCATGTTTTGAGCTCTATGTGCTAATTTTTTTGGAGTATCAGGCTGAATTTTTGTTGAAGAAAAATCTTTCAAATATGAGCAGAAAACAAAGCAGTTTCCTGTGAAACAATGTTGAAAGAGAAGAGAGGAGGGCACATCCAAACAGCTAAACAAGCAAGGAAAAAAATAGACAAATAGAACAGACTAAGTCTTTGGAATCAGTTTACAATCATCATCATCATCATTAAAGTGTAAATAGAGGAAGGAAGGCGATTATATTAATCCTAGTACTTCACTAATATTTTATTTCATCATCCATGGAAAAATGGAAGGAAAAGTTGACCCTGGCCTAATTTGAACTCAGAATGAAAACAACTGCAATACCATAGAAAATAAGGATTTCTAACTTAGATGCAAATTAGAGCAGAAACAGGGATGGAGGGACAATTTAGATCAACTCCAGTACTTGACTGGTATTTAATGACAGAGCACCATACATACCTCTCATTGAAAGAATGATGCCATTTGTCACAAGGTCAATGGAAAAGAGACTATAACAAGGACTAGTTACAAATGCAATATGGTTTTATGCAGAATTAATTAACAAAAGGAAAATAACTATATAAAAAGAATGAAATGAAACATTTCAAAAGCAGGACAACAACTTAAAGGCCAATCAAGGACCCCTACCCACCTAAATCCAAGATTACTCACACTACAAAGGAGAAATGCCCTCTCTCTTTTTGCTGTGCTATCCAGCCTACAGATACATGCTAAGAGTAGGACCATTCCTATCACTCCTATCCACCTTCCGACAAATTCACTGGAAGATAAGCACTGCTCTCTCTTTTTCTCTCTCCCTAACTGGAACTTGAAGTTCCAGCTCTTTACATTCTCTATAAGTTGATGAGAGACTGACTAAATATTAAAGTGTCTGTTCTATTCCCTTCAGTTTTGTCCACTAGACAACCTCTTGCACCCTATCCACCAGACTCAGTGGAAACTGCCTGCCTTTCTTAGCCAAAAGAAAGCTGCTGATCTCTAACTTGGGCACAAAGCCAAAACTTAAGAGAACAATCAATTTACATTGAATTACCCCCATCCTATTTTAGAAGGATAAAAGGCAAAATTGATGTCAATGTGATTTGAATAATACAAATAATAATAATAATAATAATAATAATAATAATAATAATAATAATAATAAATGCCCTGATGCAATACCAGGTACTGGCTCTTATGTCTTCTGATTTTAACTGGTTGGAAGTGTTATCATGTACATGTTTTATCTTGGTGTAAAAGATGGGCTACAGCAAATATTCTGCTCAATCCCACAAATTTCCTTGTCAATTACTTGACCTTAACCAGTTGAGCATGTCCCTTCATGGCTGATATGTGCATTTCTAATCATGAGCAGAGGTAGTGGGGGAGAACCATAGCCATGTGTAGAGAGGAAGTGAGGGGGGGGGGAGATTAAATAATTCAGCTCTAGAAACAGTGTTTTGTTCAACTTGATCTGAAGAAAATTCTAAATGAGCTCCACCTGTGAGGTGGAGCCCAGTCATGCCCCACCTTGCAGTCATGCACTATTTATCTTGATATGAGATCACCATGTCATGTACATATGATTATGATGCATATGCCTAGTATACCCTTATTAGACGGGTAGTCATGATGGGTATATTGGGTTTCATATATTTGTACCCCAGTCACTTTGATGGCATGCACTGCTTTCTCACTCAATAATAATAATAATAACAGTTTCAAATTTTGGCACAATACCAGCAATTTGGGTGGGGGATACTGATTACATCAACCCCAGTATTTTACTGGTACTTTAAATTATTTACCACAAAAAAATATGAAGGGTAATGTTGACCTTTGCTAAATTTGAACTCAGAAGAGATGCTGCAAAGCATTTTCTGCCAGCTAGCCACCTTAGTAATAATAATGATGATGATGATTATGATGAAAGGTATTCAGCTTTAGGCTACTACCTCTTCCTCACTGTCCAACAAATTGACCAGCCAAACCTGCCCTTCTACATTCTGTACATCAAGTGCTTTGGTTGGAAGAAGAAGAATACAAGATGTTTTCATGATACTTAAATAACACCAATTCAGAACTAAGTTTTGGCACATCTCACAGCTGAACATTTCAAAGAGAAAGAAAAAAAAGAAACAAAATTAAAACAACATCCCAAACAAACAAGTGCTCAAAGAAAGAATCTTGGTACTTCCAGACAGGTTACACACATACCTGCACACATACCTGCACACACACACACACACACACACACACACACACAGAGACAGGTGTGCAATGGAAGGCATGTGTATATATATATATATATATATATATGCTTTCTTCAGCACCTGTCTATTCCACTACCCAACCTGCTTGCTTAACAGTTCACTAACCCCTTCTCCTTCTCTGTCTGTCTACCCGTCTGGCTCTCTCTCTCTTTCCCTCTCCCCATGTTCTTTTCAAGGTCAATATGTTTGAAACTCAACTTGCTTTTAGAATTCTGTTTTATTTCGAACCATTTTATTTGTTTAATTTTACTGTAGTGTGTGTTTGTGAATTAGTCCAACAGCTGAAGAAAGCTAATGCTTTCATACCAAAAGCATGTAACAGTGGTTTGATCATCGTGTTTCTTTCTCCCTCCTTCTCCCTCTAATATGTTCCAGTGTGCATATTTGCATGTGTACATATGTACGTGCATGTGTGCATGTACATTGCAGTGTGCATATGTACATGCATGTACATAGCTGTATACGTGCATGTATGTACATGCACATATTTATATTTGTCAAATGCATGTATGTACATTTATGCATTTGTAGTGTATAAAGTGCATCTACGTAGAGAGCACTGAGTTTTTCTGCTGCTATATCCACACCCATAGAAGCAGTCAAGATGTTCATGTGAAAAGAGAGACAAATAAAAGAGACAATACTTTCAGTTTCATAACAAGCAAGTTTGTTTGAAATATTCAAGAAACAGGAAAAAAAATTGTTGCATAATTGCCATCAGTTTATTTCACTTCTCTAGGTATAATATCCACACAACCCAACAAAAAAAAAAAAAAAAAAAAAATAATAGAAATTGGTGGGAGTAGTGGGTAAAACAAATGGAAATCAAACAATCCAAAATTAGGCCAATAAAAAGTTGAAATTTCATAAACTATAAAGTAATTACTTGATTCAAATAGCCATTAATTGAGAGAGAGGAAGAGGGGGAGAGAACGAAAGAGAAAGAGAGAAAGAAAGAGAGAGAGAAAGACAGAGAGAGAGAGATGTAGAAAGGAGTAAGATTAGGGATGTGTATATGCAGTGAAACATGGGCCATGACTGTTGAGGACATGTGTAGACTTGAAAGAAATGAAGCGAATATGATCCACTGGATGTGCAATGTCAGTGTGCATACATGACAGTGTAAGCACCCTTAGAGAAATGTTGGACATAAGAAGTATCAGATGTGGTGTACAAGACAGACATCTGTGCTGATATGGTCATGTGCTGTGTATGGATGAGGAGAGCATATGGCATAATGGTTAAGAGTGCAGGCTACTAACCCAAAGATTCCGAGTTCGGTTCCAGGCAGTGACCTGAATAATAATAATAACATCGAAAAATACCTTAGGAACGAGAACCCAAGTTCAAAATTTCCTCATGACACCTGATGAAGGCTGGAGGATATATCAGCCGAAACATTGTGTTAACAACAAACAAGATGAGGACAAATATCCATCAAATGTAAATAATATAAATAATGTACATAATTCCTCATCTCTTAAATATAGAACTATATATATATATATATATATATATATATATATATATATATATACAGGGTGCGGTGAATAAACTGTTTTCTAAATTACGCAAAAATGAAAATAACACTGACATCTCATTTTAACAGATATATTTACCAGAATTACATTAAAATATCTTGAAATACTAAAGAGTAAATTTATTCAATAAAATTGCCATTGGTTTCAACTACGGCCTCCAGATGACTTTGGAATCTCCTGCAATTCTCTTGGATGGTCTCCTTGTTTAAGTTAGTGAATGCAGCCATAATCCTTGCCTTCAGTTCATCTTTGGTGTTACAAGGAGTTCTGTTGGGGGCTCTCGCTCAACTGTGCCCCATACATAATAACCAAGGGGGTTGCAGTCTGGGGAGTTAGGTGGCCAGATGTTAGGGGGTGATGTGGTCACAAAAATTGTCTGACAGCCATGATTGGGTTCTCCTGCATGTGTGACATGGTGCAGAATCCTGTTGCCAGACATAGGGTCTTCTAGCAGCCACCGTCTTGATCCAAGACAGCACTACCTCTTCCAGACACTTGATGTAGGCCACCATGTTGAGTCTGATGACTTGTGGAAAGATGACTGGAGGGATAACGTTGCCATCACTAGTGATCACTCAAAACATCATGATGTTGACTGGATGTTTGATTTTTATCACTCTCAGTACATGCTTTAGGGGCACACCAAGCCAACAGCTGTACTGTGTGTTCACCATCTGTTTGTACTGAAGCTTCCAGTGCAAATGCCAAGCAGTAGAGCATGGTGTTTCCAAATTTCTGGCAGAGTGAAATGTGTCATGGTGCTGTTTTTCTCAGATGGTGCCTACTATACTGTGTAGTTGACAAAATCAAAAACAAACAATGCACATGTGTGAAATTAAAAATATAAAATATAAAGTGTAGCTGCTAGAATAGCCTGGGCAAAGTTTAGAGAGCTCTTACCCCTGCTGGCAACAAAGGGACTCTCACTCAGAGTAAAAGGCAGACTGTATGACGCATGCGTACGAACAGCCATGCTACATGGCAGTGAAACATGGGCTGTAACTGCTGAGGACATACATAAGCTTGCAAGGAATGAAGCCAGTATGCTCCGTTGGATGTGTAATGTCAATGTGAATACCCGTCAGAGTGTAAGTATCTTGAGAGAAAAGCTGAAACATTAGAAGCATCAGTTGTGGTGTGCAAGAGAGACGATTGCGCTGGTATGGACATGTGGTGAGAATGGATGAGGATAGCTGCGTGAAAAAGTGCCACACCCTAACAGTTGAGGGAACCCGTGGAAGAGGTAGGCCCAGGAAGACCTGGGCTGAGGTGGTGAGGCAAGACCTTCGTACATTGGGCCTCACCGAGGCGATGACTACTGACCGAGACCTTTGGAAATGTGCTGTGCGTGAGAAGACCCAGCAAGCCAAGTAAGATCGTTGCCAGTGCCCCTGGACTGGTTCTTGTGCGGGTGGCACATGAGATGCACCATTTTGAGCGTGGCCGTTGCCAGTACCGCCTGACTGGCTCCCGTAGGATTTTCGAGCGAGATCGTTGCCAGTGCCCCTGGACTGGCTTGTGCGGGTGGCACATAAAAGACACCATTTCGAGCGTGGCCATTTTTGTGCGGGTGACACGTAAAAGCACCCACTACACTCTCTGAGTGGTTGGCGTTAGGAAGGGCATCCAGCTGTAGAAACTCTGCCAAATTAGACTGGAGCCTGGTGTTGCCATCCGGTTT
Organism: Octopus bimaculoides; assembly: GCF_046866305.1. Taxonomy (NCBI): domain Eukaryota; kingdom Metazoa; phylum Mollusca; class Cephalopoda; order Octopoda; family Octopodidae; genus Octopus; species Octopus bimaculoides. Next base: position 22,479,670 of record NC_142938.1, on the reverse strand, counting down.
CACCAGTCCTCAGTCAAATCGTCCAACCCATGCTAGCATGGAAAGCGGACGTTAAACGATGATGATGATGACAATTTACCCATCACACCCTATATATATTTATATATATATATATATATCCTTCCATACATTATCTGCAAGGAAAAAACAGGATGATCTGGGCTGGAATGAAGATTTTAATCACTGGTCTGTCCTGAAGCTAAAGAATAACAATCAGGAAATCCTACAACAACTGACTACATCGGTTTACTGGGTTTTACCAGTTGAATAATGAAAATCTTGAAGGAAGTTACTGAGTCAAACAAGCAGTTGCTTCAATTAGCAGAAATAGCAGCCACATCTAAGCAGTTGTTTGACCTAGTAGTAAGCAACTGCTTGACCTAGTATAAATAACAACCAAATATAAGCAAGGATACATAAGATAATGTAGTAGACTAGTTACACCAAAAAGAAAATGATCTGGAGTGGCTACATGGTAAGTCTGTCATTGTCTGCTCGATTAGAGTTGACATTGAAGTGAGCAATAAATCAGTTACTGATGACAAATCAAGACTGTCATTGTGTGGAAAATTCTGTGATGCACCAGTTATGTTCCCCCTTTCATACGATTGTATTAGTCAGTCTTACCTCACCCAAAAGATATCTACAACCATATGATTTCCTAATATACTTCCTTGGCATTTAAAGCTTGTTAAATTTTACTGAGAAATCTTACACACACATCTCTCCCTCCCTCCCTCCCTCCCTCCCTCCCATCAGACGGGGGCAGGGAGTACATTTGTTTGTCCTGTTATAATTGGGAGAAAGCTTTTGTAAAATTTCATACAGGGGCCTTTCATGATTAGTCATTTAACCACAGAGTATCAGAAGTAGAACCTACCTGAGACTGACTATGCTGAACAAAGTTAGGAGTTGAGCTTGTTGAATGAGAGAGAGAGAGAGAGAGAGAGAGACACACACACAAGAGAGGAAAAAATGGGCTTTAGGGCATTGTAGTTATATCTTGATGTTAGAGTATTAAAGTTGTAAAGTAGAGAGGTTCTCAAAGTTTTTTCCAGTGGGCCCATTTGTCATGTCTAGTTGTCTTGCAAAGCCCTTGTGGAAAATATAGTATAACATGGTTGGATACCATAAAACAGACAATGTCTAATTTGTTATATGGCTCAGTGGTTAGAGCTTTAGGCTCACAATCAAGAGGTAGTGAGTTCAATTCCCCGAGCAGGCTGCATGTTGTGTTCTTTAGCAAGACACTTTATTTCACATTGCTCCAGTCCACTCAGCTGCAGAAATGTGTTGTGATGTTACTGTGCCAAGCTGTATTGGCCTTTGCCTTTCTCTTGGATAACATCACTGGAGAGACTGGTCTTCCATAAGCAACCTTGCCCAGACTTGTGCCTTGGAGGGGAACTTTCTAAGTGCAATCCCATGATCATTCATGACTGAAAGGGGTCTGTACTTATATCCAGGTTACAAGTCAAAATTTCCAAACAAAATATTTGACAAAGTTAATCTTTTACAAAATACTATTTGTGAAATATGAGAGTGCATAATTATAAAGTAGTTGGTTATGGTGCCTTTAAAATTCCAATGTTCTTTTACAGACGCTGCATATACTTGTAATTTCTCTTGTATAATGTAGAGGTGGCACTGTCAGTTATGATGATGAGGGTTCCAGTTGATTTGACCAATGCAACAGCCTGTTCATGAAACTAACATGCAAGTGGCTGAGCACTCCACAGACATGCAGACCCTTAACGTAGTTCTCAGGGAGATTCAGTGTGACAGAATGTGATTAGGATGGCCCTCTGAAATACAGGTACTACTCATTTTTACCATCTGAGAGGACTGAAGCAATGTGAAATAAAGTGTCTTGCTCAAGGACAATGCACAATTGTGAGCCGAATACTCCTAACCACTAAGCCATGCACCTTCACTCTACCCTAGAAGTACGCAAGAGAAATTGCTCAGGTTGAAAAACTTGCTGTAGAGAGTAACAGATACTGGGAGAGTTGGTAAGAGAGGGAGAAAATAAGTCAAAGCCATTGAAGGAATAAGTAGGTAGTGTTTAGCAATACCCTTTAATCATGTGATTATGAAGCAAGCTCTCAACTATACAGATTATGTCTTCACCCATCATATTACTACTACTACTACTACTACTACTAAAGAATGGTTACAACAGCCAAAATAATAGAGTAAGTAATTAATAGTCTTGTCCAATAGTCTGACATTATTTATCACCAAAGTCAACTATATTATATTACTAGACTACCCGTGACCCTTTGGGTCACTGGGGAAGTCTGAGTTTCCCAGCAACGGTGTTTTGTTCTGTGGGGCTTTTTTTCTTTTCCATGTTATTTCGCATGCTTTCACCAATGTCACATCTTAAAAAGTTAAGATTCTTCATACAAAATGGTTAGGGGACAGGTATATTGCAAGGAGCTCTGAGACTTCAATGCTAGAAAAGCTATATCAGCAGTGAAAGCAGATTATAACAAAAAGTGATTATTAGTTATAGTGATGATAAATGAAAGGATGCTATTTATAATTAACTGGTTATATAATATAATGAGAAATAAAAAGTGAAGAATAAAAAAAGAAACTCATTGTTCTATTCCCCACCCAATTTATATCTAATAAACAGATCAACAACAAAAATCAAAACAAGAAAATAGTTGCTTTGTAACAGTTTGGCACTTCAATAATAAATGAAAAAAAAGAAAAAGGGAAAAACAACCTCATTAGCTTTCTCGATGTAAACAATGTTAATGTCATTTTGTTTTGTTTCTATTTTAAAATACTAAGATAATTATTAAATCCTCATTTGATGAACATTTTGGCAATCAGTAGCAACAGGGGAGTTGGTGTAACCAAGAGAACATGAAATTAGGTGCATTGCTGATAGCTAATTTGGTCCTTTCCAGTTTTGTGGGTGACTTCGTCTTTACTAGCCTCATGTTCAATACAATATACATTAAGAATATGCTGGTATCACTTCAATGAACTATAGCCCATTCTTTTTATGGCCAAAAGAAATTATTATTTTTATCAATTTTTGAATAACAATTTCCATAACCTTATAACAATTGAAAGTTATAACTGCTCCTTTCTGTTGTTAATACCTATGGGAAAAGCAGAAATGTCATGTCATATAGCCTCTATATTTGTACAGAGAATGAACTGGTTTCAAACTAGGTCTGGGGATTCCTCAACCATGTTAGAATTTAAAACCACTCTCTGATGTAGTCTCTAAAAGCCCATATGGTAAAAAAAAAAAAAGATTTTAAGCCTTAAGACCATAATGGTATTTTAATTTGGTAAAAAGTTATGAATTTGCAAAATTAAAAATTCATTATTTTTCTCAATACACATGGAATATGATAGGGTTCTAGCGCACTTACAATTTGTGTCTAGCATGTAAAAGGTTTCCCAACCATGGTCTAAATCAGTGGTTCCCAACCAGTGGTCTGCAAAAGTAGTACTGGGGATCCGTGAACTAGATTCAAAATTTCATATATATACATACATAAGGATAAGCATATTAAAATGGGTCCGTGGGAAAACTCACTTAAATAAAAGGGTTGGGAACCACTGTGGAACGGTTGCAAACTACTGGTCTAAACAGTGATGTGCTATGAAGTATATAATGCTTATTTTTATCAGTGTACATTCTAAGTTCAGTTCCAGTCAGAGTCAACTTCACCTTCCAACCTCCAGGGTTAATAAACTAACTACTAGAAATATACTGGGATTGAATCAATCCCTAGCTAAAATTGACCTTGTATATGCAATAAATAAATGATTATCATCTGCACAATTATTTTTAAAGATCTTTAATTACTTAATTAGATGAAGAAGAGCAAGATCTAAGAGTATTTCCAAAACATCTGAGAAAAGTTGGAGACAAGGGAAGATGAAACCACAAGATATCCTTGGACTGGAGACCAGGTCTAAATGATTACCACAGTATGACCCCCTCCCCCTCCACTAAAAGCACTTATGGGTTACATGGTGGAGTTAAGCAAAGGATAGGTATAGCTGCTCTTATGTTTCTACATAGGAACAGGCAGAGTCCATTCAATGGGTTACTGCACCATATTTTGTGTACCTGCTCTCACATTCAAGGCATTGATCAACCCAAACCTACTGTAGATATTTGGCCAATATGTTGCATATTGAGTTCAAACTCAGAATCATGTGATTATGAAGCAAGCTCTCAACTATACAGATTATGTCTTCACCCATCATATTACTACTACTACTACTACTACTACTAAAGAATGGTTACAACAGCCAAAATAATAGAGTAAGTAATTAATAGTCTTGTCCAATAGTCTGACATTATTTATCACCAAAGTCAACTATATTATATTACTAGACTACCCGTGACCCTTTGGGTCACTGGGGAAGTCTGAGTTTCCCAGCAACGGTGTTTTGTTCTGTGGGGCTTTTTTTCTTTTCCATGTTATTTCGCATGCTTTCAACGAATGTGACATCGAAATTACACGTAAACGGCACCTTTCCTCAGAAAAGGGAAGATTTGGCTGCTATTTCTTGCACGCCCTGCTACCATGTAACAGGTATTACATGTCCTTTATCATAAATAAGTGTTACATGGTGGTAGGGTGAGCTAGAAATAGCAGCCAAATTTTTGGAGGTGAGATATGTTGAATGCACTCAAAAGAAACCTATGAAAAAAAAACTATTTCACACCAAGGTTACGAACAAGTCTTTTATGAAAAATTTAGTGTTTACTGGCTTAGCAAGTAATTCAGGCTGCTCTATGACGGAATGAAACAACACTTTCCATTACCACCTTCATCATTAGCAGCAAATTCATTGTCATCACAGCCATTGACACCAACCATCAATCCATCATTATTATAGCGATCACTACACTCACAATTGTCATCAAATGCTTTACAATTTCTCTGCACTAGAATACAATTTATGTGGTCACATCCAGTTTTATTATTGATGATGTGTTGTGTGTGTTTGTTGTATGCTAACCACAGATATACCAGTTGCATACCAGAAAAACTTAGCAAACTTAGTGTAATACAGTTAAATCAGATTTTAGAAAACTAGGCTGAGAGTGGACTGAAGTAGACAGAACAGGGGTCCCTCAGTACTTGTTTTGCTCATGCATCACATCATTCAACATATAAAAATACAGGCAACGTGGCAACTGACACAACAAGGACCAAATATATATCAGACAAGTAAGTGAAAAAAAAAATGTGTCTACATAATCACAAGACCTGCAGTGGCCAATCAAATCACCCTGGACAAATTGCCCATGTTCTTTAAATTTGCTTTTCAATCTTTAAATTCTAAATCTTAAGACAAAATATTCACAATGTGATGAGACAGTAAAAACGACAATGTAATCAATGAAATTCAGCCTGAACTGATGTACAAAAGATTATATCCACACACACACACACACACACACAGTTGAAGTATGTAATGCTAAGAGGCTCAACTACTGACCACATGGTAATGAATTCAAATCTCACTGTATTATTATACCCGCTGAATTATAATCTATAAGCAAAGCACATAATTCTTTTTGACACTTTGCCAATGACAAAATTTCCAGACATAATCCTGATTCTTTACAGTTGAGTGATTAGTAGTAAGCAGGATATTCAGTTAAAACAACTGCGATAACAATTTGCGTATGTTTAAATTTGAAAAAATCTCTCAGTCTATGTTTTCATGAGAAAATTAGAACATAAACCAGTTAAAAATTTTAAAATCATCTCCTGCTGTTTAAATAGTCCCAGATTAACTGTGACTGATAAAAGACTTTAAATAGTCCCTGACTGATAAAAGACTTTTCAGCTGAGACTATTTCAATTTTTTCAAATAAGGTGTATATCTTGATCTACATAATCGTATGCATTTTACCTTTATCTTAGATGGTAAGATGTAATGTGGGAGATTTGACTGTTGTTTCTAGTAGATCAAGAAGCCAAGTAGAGACTCCCTTGTTGATTCATGTAGAAATCTTCTGTTGGAACTTGACCAAAATGCCCATGTCTACAACATGGTGGTTCTACCTGAGGAATATATTAAGTGTACAAGTGTCTGTGGAATACTGAACTACTTACACTATTAATTCAATGAGCAGGTAGTTCAGGTTATCAAACAACTAGGATACTCATGATTAAAACTAAAAGAGATCCATTTTCTTAACTGCACACATCGTAAATCTACTTTTGTAGAGTCAGTTGACCAGAACTTTGGTTATAACAGCAATTATTACCACTATCACCACCACTACTGTTTTATATAATTTGTTCTTGTCCAGCTGTGATTTCTACTGAGTTAGACTGGATGAAGAAGAATCCTGCACTAACACCAGTCTTCAAGAACATTAACGCAAGTAGTGAAAGTTTCAACAATGTTGATATAAAATCCATACAGCTGCTGAAGTAAGATGAGAGAGTATGTATATAGGAGAGAGGGGAGGAAGATATAGTGAAGGAGAAGTAGAGAGAGATTTGTCTAACTAGAGAGAATACAATGAAATATGAAGATAATGTCAGAGTAATGCAATCTGAAGGTAATTAAGTTTGGAATCAATAAATAAGTACTAACTAAGAATACACACACATACACGGTTAACTAATGACTAAATATATAGACTCAAAATTAATGTTTACTGTGCAATAGAAAGTAGAATTTGCAATACATCTCTCAATAATGCATGCACACACATTCATGGATGCACCAATATATGCACATATTGATGTGAGACAATTAAATAGTTACAAAATTAAGGAGACAAAGGAAACTTTAATTAGATTATCTTCAATGCCCAGACATTTAGCTTTTGACATTTCCATCAATATTGTTAATCCATCTTTGTGAAAAGAACAATCAAATAGTTATCGATTAACAATGCACAAAGCTGGTGATTTTTTTATTTTTTTGTCACTCAGACAACATAGAAATTGTGTGAGTGTGTATGTGTGTGTGTGTATAGAGGTGGGGTGTACAGGTACAAATGTGTGAATGTGTGGGCATGCATGTACATGTGGAAATGCATATGTGTGTATGTGTATGTAAATGGGACATACAAGAGAGCTGTGGTGTTCTGACCTGTCTGGAAAACCAGTAACTCCAAACAAGAATGAGCTCAGACTGCAGTGACCAGTTCAACTCTTACCAAGATAGAAAGTGTGCATAAAACTATGATGACAATGGTGATGGTGGTGATGATAATCAGTATCACAGTGAAGTATGTGCTTGTATATATGTGTGAGAGAGAGGGAAGTGGAGAGAGAGAGAGGGAAGTGGAGAGAGAGAGAGGGAAGTGGAGAGAGAGAGAGGGAAGTGGAGAGAGAGAGAGGGAAGTGGAGAGAGAGAGAGGGAAGTGGAGAGAGAGAGAGGGAAGTGGAGAGAGAGAGAGGGAAGTGGAGAGAGAGAGAGGGAAGTGGAGAGAGAGAGAGGGAAGTGGAGAGAGAGAGGGAAGTGGAGAGAGAGAGAAGGAAGTGGAGAGAGAGAGGGAAGTGGAGAGAGAGAGGGAAGTGGAGAGAGAGAGGGAAGTGGAGAGAGAGAGGGTAGTGGAGAGAGAGAGGGAAGTGGAGAGAGAGAGGGAAGTGGAGAGAGAGAGGGAAGTGGAGAGAGAGAGGGAAGTGGAGAGAGAGAGGGAAATGGAGAGAGAGAGGGAAGTGGAGAGAGAGAGGGAAATGGAGAGAGAGAGGGAAGTGGAGAGAGAGAGGGAAATGGAGAGAGAGAGGGAAGTGGAGAGAGGGAAGTGGGGTGAGAGGGAAGTGGAGAGAGAGGGAAGTTGAGAGAGAGGGAAGTTGAGAGAGAGGGAAGTTGAGAGAGAGGGAAGTTGAGAGAGAGGGAAGTGGAGTAAGAGGGAAGTTGAGAGAGAGAGGGAAATGGAGAGAGAGGGAAGTGGAGGGAGAAGGAAGTGGTGGTGGGAGGGAGACAGAGTGAGAGAGAGATTTAGTTTTCTGACAAAGGGTGAAACATGTCAGGACAATCTTCACCATTTTTCTCTCAACAAAGAGAATAACAGGATGTATTCACATCTGTTTTTCAAGTTCCACTGTGACCTTTAAAAATTGTAGTTGAACTTCTTTCAACTTATGTTAGGCTATTTTTTAACATGCTGTTTTACACAGATATTTATGTGTGTCATCAGCATCATTTTAACTTTCACTTTTCCATACTTGCATGGTTCACATGGAATTCATTGAAGCAGATTTTGCATAGCAGGATGCCTTTCCTGCTGCCAACATTTACCTGCTTCCAAAACAAAGTAATGTTTTCCCTATGACCTGACATTTTTCGTAGAAGAGTGGAAATGAGTGATAACATTTGGACAATAGTGACACTTATTTACAACTATTGGGCAATGTCAAAACAGGGAAACACACAGGGAGGCTTCTTTCAGTTTCCATCTACCAAATCCATTTACAAGGCCTTGATTGGCCTGGGGGTTATAATACAAGATACTTGTCCACAAGGTGCTGTGCAACAGGACTGAACTCCAAACTATGTGGTTGGGAAGCATGCTTCTTAACCACACACCTATGCTTGATCAATTGTGTATGTATAAAATTAAAATTCAAGGCAACTTGTAGAAACCAATGCAACATTAGTAGTGAATTTGGATAAGTTTGTATGCTGCGGGAAGAGAAAACTAATGTTCTGGAGTTATCCCTTTAACTGACAGAAATCAAATAAATAAATAATGAATAAAATTCTTGTTTATTGTTTTTGAATGACAAAAACCTCACCTATGTCGGCTAAAAAAATGTTTTTCTTCATTTTCAGTGAAGGGAAAACTTGAAATAGCTGATTTCCCTTCAGTACAAATTTGTATATCATCATCATCGTTTAATGTCCACTTTCCATGCTGGCATAGGTTGGACGGTTTGACTGAGGAGTAGCAAGCCAGGAGGCTGCACCAGGCTCCAATCTGATCTGGCAAGATTTCTACAGCTGGATGCCCTTCCTAGCGCCAACCACTCCGAGAGTGTAGTGGGTGCTTTTTACGTGCTACCAGCATGGGGGCCAGTTAGGTGGCACTGGCATCAACCATGCTCAAATGGTGCTTTTTATGTGCCACCTGCACGGGTGCCAGTCAGGTGGTAATGACATCAGCCATGCTCGAATGGTGCTCTTTACATGCCACCGGCACAAGTGCCAATCAGGTGGCGCTGGCATTGGCCACAACTATGATTGTGTACGTCTATTTATACTTTGTAGTACGTACATCTAGATAACTGAATGAAATAACACATTCTCTATTAATTTTAATGATATTTCAGTTATTTGATCATCAGAACTACTTCTCTTTGAATTATAATCTAAGTGGCTCAGTATTCCTCATATTTTCAGCCTTAACATAATCCTTTGGTAGACTTAACAAGACTCACTAAAAGTCCAAGTTGTACCTTAACCCTTTAGCATTTACATTTATTGTACCTGTTTATTTTGATCCAGCCTCTAACACCCACTCTACATTGTCATTCTAAAACTAAACAAGCACATCATTCTTAACAATGTGAATAAATAAGCATTACATTTAACAGAGTGAAAGCATGTAGTTCAGCAATTAGTGTATCAGATTCACAATCATGAGGTTGTGAGTTCGATTCCCAGACCAGGCTGTGTGTTGTGTTCTTGAGCAAGACACTTTATTTCATGTTGCTCCAGTTCACTCAGCTGTAGAAATGAGTTACGTCATTGGTGTCAAGCTGTATTAGCCTTTGCCTTTCCCTTGGATAACATAAGTGGTGTGGAGAGGAGAGGCTGGTATGCATGGGCAACTGCTGGCTTTCCATAAACAACCTTGCCTGGATGGGTGCCTTGGAGGGGAACTTTCTAGCTGTAATCCCATGGTCATTCGTGACCGAAGGGGTTTTAACCTTTTACTCTTACATTTGACAGAATCCTAAAGGGTTAAATTACTGATACAGTCTATAATTATATTATATATTATTTACTACATTAGAGATACAAGTCCTCTTGACAGGCTCAAGGCTCAGGTTAAACCAAGGCTACAATAGAAGACACTTCCTCAAGGAACAATGCACTGGAATTGAACCTGGGATTTCATGACTGATGCAAACTTATGAACCAAGACAACAAACAGAGCTTTAGAAACAACCCTACAAGCAGCCGTAACAACCTGGCTAGCCAACAAGAAAACTTTTACATGTCTGTTATACGTTAAACTTCTGCTATTACTAGTTGGTTACTCAACCTACTAGTAATGGCAAACCAACTAGTAATAGCAACAAGATCTCCCTTGAATCACAACCCATTCTAGAATAGCACATCTGGTAATGTAGTCCTAGACACATGGTACCTAGGGTAGGGGGTGGTGATATGTTATGGTCATGGCTGAAACACTCTTGATCATAGCTTTCCTTCATCAGGATTAGCAGCCTCAACAACACCACTTGCCCTTTTAAAACATTATGTACTCTGATGAATTCTAGTACCCTCAGCACCTGATAATTGTAGCACCCTCAGCAATGAGTTGAATCTTCTAGTATATTGTAACTCTGACATCTCGACAACAAGTCTTAAGAATCAATTATATGATCAGGATACAGTGTACTTTGCAGCATCAACAGGCTGCAAAGAGATCATAAAGATGAAGACTAATTTTTAAAAACTGAGTGAAAATCATGGTGGTGATTGCAGTGGTTCTGATAACATTGGTCTTGAAATTAACATTGAGAAAGTCCTGTTTGAGTATATCAATATCAAAAACATTCTATCTGGGCCATCCATCTTTTCATACATCTAGAAAATATGATGTGTGCTTTCACTCTTAAGAGTAGAATCTGATTTCTGGGAATTTGGTTGCTGTTGCTAGCAAGCTGAGTAAAAGCATAAAAGTTCCCCTCATGACTCATGACTAGTTTGGATAAAAAATGCATGCACATGATTGGAAACAACAGTGTAGTGGTAATCTATATACACAAGGAAAAGTATTGAAAACTGAACCCAACTCTTAGGTGTCAGGTAAAAGTAATGAAGGCCAGATGGGCCCATATTTGAATAGGATTGACTGGGACAGTTTAATCCACAACCATTAATTTCAAGACCAATGTTATCAGAACCACTGCAATCACCACCATGAACACAATACCAAGACCAATGCTCCCCCTGCCCTAACTATTGCTGCCACCACCACCAGTACCATTGCCAACATTAACACCCCTTCACCACTATCACCTTTCTCTTTAGAGAAAAAAAGCCAGACTAAGAAATGGTGATTGCTACAGTAGCGGTTAAAGGAACAACTAGAATTATAGTTCAGACATCACTTAGCAACAACACATTGTTTTCTTGTTAGTTAAATACTAACACACACACACACACACACACACACACACACACACACACACCATTACACAAACGTAATCTTGCAAGATGTACTAGGAGAGAGATAATGAGAGGATACATCAGAAGCTTGCAAATGACTCAGTTTAAAGATGGACTGATTGAAAATATATGTGGAAGAAAAGGAGGTGGGCAATAAAGAAATAGTTTAAGAATTCTTCTAAAATGAAGGGGAAAAGAGGATACCAAAAATAAACAAAGAAAACTAAAAGGAAACATAAGGAAACAAACAAGTAGAGACTAGAGATGGAAGGAGTGGGAAATTGAAAAAGTCAAAGAAAAGAGAGAAAGGAAAGAAAGATGGAAGGAAAGAGACAGCAAGAGAGAGGGAATATGAAAAAAAAAAAAATATCAGGGAAAGGAAGATAGAAAGAAAAGAAAGAAGAAAGATAAAGGGAGAACGACGGAAAAGAAAAACAATGGAGAGGAAGAACGATGGAGAGGAAGAATAGCAGAGAGGAAAGGAAGAACGATGGAGAGGAAAGGAAGAACGAAAGAGAGGAAAGGAAGAACGATGGAGAGGAAAGGAAGAACGAAAGAGAGGAAAGGAAGAACGAAAGAGAGGAAAGGAAGAACGAAAGAGAGGAAAGGAAGAACGAAAGAGAGGAAAGGAAGAACGAAAGAGAGGAAAGGAAGAACGAAAGAGAGGAAAGGAAGAACGAAAGAGAGGAAAGGAAGAACGACGGGAAGAAAAGGAAGAACGACGGAGAGAAAAGGAAGAACGACGGAGAGGAAAGGAAGAACGACGGAAAGAAAAGGAAGAACGATGGAAAGAAAAGGAAGAACGACGGAAAGAAAAGGAAGAACGACGGAGAGGAAAGGAAGAACGACGGAGAGGAAAGGAAGACCGACGGAGAGGAAAGGAAGACCGACGGAGAGGAAAGGAAGACCGACGGAAAGAAAAGGAAGAACGACGGAAAGAAAAGGAAGAACGACAGAAAGAAAAGGAAGAACGACGGAAAGAAAAGGAAGAACGACGGAAAGAAAAGGAAGAACGACAGAAAGAAAAGGAAGAACGACGGAAAGAAAAGGAAGAAAGACGGAAAGAAAAGGAAGAACGACGGAAAGAAAAGGAAGAACGACGGAAAGAAAAGGAAGAAGAGAGGAAAGAAAAGGAAGAAGAGAGGAAAGAAAAGGAAGAACGACGGAAAGAAAAGGAAGAAGAGAGGAAAAAAGAACAAAACAGAAAAAGAGAAGTAAAAGTAAATGGAAAGAAAAAGAACAGAGTAAAAGATGGAAAGAATGAAAGGTAAAATGGAAAGAAAATATTGTAAAAAGGAAAAGAAAGAAATAGAAAAATGACAAAGAAAATGGAAAGAAAGAGAAAGAGAAATAGAAAGAAGAGGATGAGAGAAAGAAAAAGACAGAAAGAAAGGATAAAGACACATAAAATGAAGAGAAAGAAAGAAAAAGAAGAAAGGAAACAAAAGGAAGAGAAACAGAAAGAAAAGGAAGAAGGAAAGAAAGGAAGACAAAGAGATTTGCCAGAATGAAAAGACTAAAAGGTAGAAGAATGCAAAGAACTAAGGTTGTTACTAGGCAACTTTCAGATAATGTCTAAAAGAGAAAAACTCCAAGACATTTTCAATCAAGAAACAATAATAAAAAAAGTCAAACTTTCTTAAAAGAAAATTAAAAAACAAACAAAACAAAAATCTGTATCTAGGAGACAAGAAGCAAAAATCACTCAAGCTGGAGAGTATATAATTTCACACACACACAAATGCATATATTATATACATATGCATACATACAGACACACACATACACTAGAACACAAATATTGATACATTATGTACATACACACCATAAAAGACATATATGCAGACACATACAAACATATATGCATATAAAGGCACATGTACATGAGTGTGTAAATTAATTGGATACCTGTCAGTTTCAATGATGGGTATTTCAAGGACTCAGTCCACTAAACTACCTACCCAATAAATGATACTGTTAATGGTTGAGTACTCCATAGACACAAGACATATCCAGAATGGAATTCTCAGGCAGAATCGGGGCAATACTGAGTGTAACAAGACTGGTCCTTTGAATCACAGGTACGATTGTTCTGTTAGGCTTTCAATTACCCCCTCTACTCAAGTTCATTCTCAAAGCCCAGACTGATCAGATGCCGTGGTAAAAAAAAACAAAAGCCTTGCCCCATATATCAATATAAGGGGTTCAAATCTAGGGCTATGTGATTGATTGCAACGTGAACTTCTTCAACACTTAGCCAAGCTTGTTTCCGTGTGCCTGTGTGTGCATGTGCACATACATGTGTCTGTATATGCATATGAGTATGTATATATACTTCCACACACACAGACACACAAATATAACACACATGCCAAATGTGCAAATATTTATACTGTATTTATACATATACACAAATAAATACATTATACTCACACATATACTCACATATATACTCACACATATACATGACACACACACAGCAATATAAGCAGCAATAAGACATGTGAAGACAGTCCAAACACTAACAAGAACAACAACTATAATAACACTAAAATGTCTATGTCTGGAGAAAATTCTTAACAATGGAGAATTTCCATTGAATAGGACCTATCTTCATATGGTAGAAGACATCACAATTAGCTAATCAAGTTAAAAGCAACATTATCACTATTAATTAATGAAGCATTTTCAAGTATATGAAACTACAGACAAGAGACGACACTGAATCTAGAAATCTGAACAGAAGAGGTTGTTTAGTGGTTACTCTAAGAAAAAGTGAGCGTCAAAAGTTTAGCAAGAAAAACAGAGACTTGGTTACACATTTTCTGAGTAGACATGCTTGTGTGTGTGTGCATGCGCAATCATTGTTGTTTAACATCCACTTTTTCAAGCCTGCATGAGTTATACTGAGGCAGATTTTCTATGGCTGCATGCCCTTCCTGTCACCAACCTGTAACTGGTTCCAAGCAAGGTGATAATTTCCCTATGGCCAGATGTGTTCTCACAGAATATTGAGAATTAATGACACTGCTTGCATGACAGTGATACTCATTTACAATTACCACACAATTTTAAGACAAGGAGACACTAACACACACACATAGGAGTTTACGAGTTTTTTTCAATTTTCTTTCACTAAATCTGCTCACAAGTCTTTGGTCAGCCTGAGGTTATATATTGAATACACTTGCCCAAGGTGCCATGCGATGAGACTGAATCATGTGGTTGGGAAGAAACTTCTTACCACATAGCCACACTTATGTATATTCACACACACACATACAGACATATATAAAAATATATCTCGTTCAGAGATTTATTATTGCTTGTTTACACTTTTTCGAGATCAGTGAATTTTCGTCACTGGAAAAAGGATATATGTATTTGCATTGGGACCCCTTTGCATCGAAGATCGGTGACAGTCGTGCGCTGATGAAGGGTAAATACCCAGAAACCCGGGTCCGTGCATATCACGTCAGGTCGACGATGAGAAGGATGACTTCCCTTTGCAAATACTGATAGGGCACAGAAAGTGTGTCAATAGCCAGCTGGAGGAGATGTTCTCCTGGGGCTACAAGCTACAGTAGTATTCACCCCTAGTGGTTAGCAGCATTTAAGTGGCAAATATACTTCACATTGTCGTACAGCTACTGTTTATATCTCATTCAGAGATTTATTATATATATATATATATATATATATATATGCAGCATGTATGTTTTTGGTTTTATATGTACTTAATATACTTTTGTGCAGAGGTATGATGTTTATTCTTTTTTCCCCCCATCACATTGGCAGAAATTTGAAGATTAAAAAAAATTAAATGTTGCCTTAGATGTGGGAATGCCTCTAAATGTATTTCACAAAAACACACACGTGCAACATAGTAGGGTCATTCTACACATTAAAAACACACATATTTTATTATTAGCAATGGAAGCAGTATTAATTCAAAATATAACTCTATATATCTTGACATGGATATAATATAGAAAGCCACAAAGTAGTGGTATTCATCCCAAAAAAGAATTTCATATAGTGCTAATAACCACAGAAGCATATCAGTAGCTACTAATATGATTTTGTGCTTTTTAGTACTATACAAGATGCTTCCTCAAAATGAATACCACAGTTTTGTAGCTTTCTAAACTATATCCATGTTAAGTAAGATATACAGAATACTACTTTACATATTGTTATATTTACTTCTACATTATACTATAATAACATTTTGCACCTCTTAAATCTGGTACTCCATGGTTTGGCACATTTTGAATATGCTGTCATTAGTTTACTAATCTGCCACTAGGGCAGTGCTGTTAACAAGAAACAGGCAATAGGGAAAACCATTAGAGCATTGGATTATTTAGGGACTGAATTCAAATCCTACCATCACCTATGTGGCTGGTGTAAACTTAATCTATCAGTTGGTTTAACATTACCCTCTGTTCCTTGGATGCTTTTAGTGGAATTCAATTTCAAGCAATCAGAGAAACTCTCTGGTCTGAGAATATCATCAACTTGCTTTCTACCTGTATTGGATACCTTAGAAAGAGTCATGGACACTGCCCTTTTCTCTGCTAAGAAATTTTAAAAAAACAGTGTTTAGGTGATACAGTCCTGCAGATCTTTGATATCTAACTGGATGTCATTCAATGGACTAAGATGGACAAATGATGGTGCTAATGTTAATAAGTGTAAGTATGAAGCAGCATCTTTCTTTGAAAAGGTGAGAGTTGCTGAAGGAATTAGATTGCTATAGGATCAGATCTTCAACTGAATATGGATTAAAGGAAAATAAAGAGTGTGTTTTTAAGTCCCACATCCCCTGAAAATGGGGAAAATTACACACTCATACACATGCCAACACACACAGCTACACAAGCGTCAATAAGACATACATACATACATACATACATACATACATACATACATACATACATACATACATACATACATACATACATACATACATGTGAACAGTGTTTACAATTTTAGAATTGGTGTAAGAAGTTAGAAAAAAAAGGCTGGCAACTGGAAGGGCACCTGTCTGTAAAACCACCTCAAAAAGTCCTGCCCAATCAATGCCACCATGAAAAAGTAGGTATAAAGCTATAATAATACACACACACAACATAAAATCAATAAAGTATTTTAACAGATATATCTGTCTGTAATCTTCATAAGGCCACCATTTCATGTTCACTTAGTATCAAAAATATCAAACTTGGAAAAGCTTCATGGAGCTTTAGTATTGATTTAATAGTGCAATTAGTTTACCTCATACACATGCATGCACACAAAACTTCAGTTCACTTTCTTCATATAAGTTTTTTATGTAATATAAACTTGCTTTCAAATCCGTTTCATCCTTCATGTAATACTATGCGCACAACAACAAGTAAATAAATAAGTATAAAACATCACATTTTGGAACTTTAGTGTTTGAAGAATTGTACAGAGCTTTCAAAAGATTTTTCCAGGCTAAGAACCACCACACAAAGCTAGTCTAAAACATCCTTAAAAATGAACACAATACAAACTTACACACACACACACATTATAGACATATATAAGAGTCATGAAAATATTAAATATATCCTTTTAATAGTGAATCTCGATGTGGATACTGCTGTAAATAATAGCAAGTAATATACTAGGTTAAAAAATATCTCTTGGATGGGCATAAGGCTGATGGTTACCTGCTTGACACAAACCTGCATATATTTTTTTGTGGAATCTGTATGAAAGGGCAGTACTCATGACCTTTGCAGGCCCTTTGAGATGAGCGAGATTGATACTAATATATTGCATACACTATTTCAAATTAATACCTGGAAGTAAGACATAAGTAAAGAGAAAGTTCAACACATAAGACATAGATGGGTGAGTTGAGAATTCCAGAATGGAGGCGGAACAAGACCAGACAGCCCCAATGAACAAAGGCTAATATACAGGCAGAGAGAGGAGAAAGCATTATTGCAAACCACAGACTGGAGCATGTCGGTGAGAGATTTTATGCTAATTAGCCAAGGAGACCTTTCTCTGGATGCATCTAGGCTGCTTGTGTGTACAGCAACACTGTTGCAGATGTGGGAGCAATAAGAGAGAGAGAGAGAGAGAGAGAGAG
>NC_142938.1:22447173-22459673 GCF_046866305.1 Octopus bimaculoides | reverse complement strand
CTGTGTGGAGTCAGATGCAAAGAGGGCAGTGGAGGTGAAGCTTTTTATCTACAAGGGTCAGTGGCTTATGATGTCATTGTTGCTTACAGAAGGACTGAAAGAGAACTACACAAAGTTGGTGGTGGTCCTTTTGATAAAGTACCAGAAAGATTAGCTGATGCACACACACACCTCTATGTGTCATACGTATGTGCCATACATACATACATACATACATACCCCACCATCAATATATTTGCAATATTTTACTGTTGGATAGGTTGTACATCTATCCATCCAAAAGAGTTAGCCAGACCTCACAAGCCTATTTAGCATGATTTTCTATTTATGACTGAACTTTTACTTATTTACAACACATAACTAAGAATATTAGTACATTACTAAATTTAATCATTACTGAACCATTAGAACACAAATGTTTTGTTGTTTTGGTTTTTTTTTTTTTTTTTTTTCAAATCATTATATGCAGTATGTCAGAGAGGCTGGTTAGTGGCCATTAAAATACTTCTTAAGTTGGTTTTAACAGTCTTACTACAGAGCTGATGGCCGAATTACAATATGTCTAAATTGTACAGGAAGGTTAAAGTGAGATTCATAAGTGCAAGACTTACCTGTAATGAGAAAGACAAATCAAGTTCACATTCCAGTAAACCACACGGAGGAACAAGGATTTCATTTGATCGAAGCACTCGTTTTGATCCCTGAAAACAAAAAGCAAAATACATTGAGAACCTTGAGTTGTTTTCTATTTTTTACAATTTAATTTTATATTATGGCTCAAATAGTTTACACAACACACACACACGTACACATCACTTTGACATTGTTAGTTTACTATACATTTAAGAATACTGTACTTCATTACTTTTTTAATACTGTATACAATGTATGCTTGCATTCATTACTTTTGTTCTTACTGTATACCATTCTTTTATTCTTTTATTTGTTTCAGTCTTTTGACTGTGGCTATGCTGGAGCACTGCCTTTAGTCAAAGAAATTGAACCAAGGACTTATTCTTTGTAAGCCTAGTACTTATTCTATCGATCTCTTTTGCTGAACTGCTAGGTTACAAGAACGTAAACACACCAACGTCGGTTGTCAAGCGATGGTGGAGAGACAAACACAGACACACAAACATATGCACACACACACACACACACACACACACACACACACACATACATACATACATATATATATATATATATATATATATATAAACAACAGAATTCCTCAGTTTCCACCTACCAAATCCACTCACAAGGCTTTGGTTGGCCTGAGGCTATAGTAGAAGACACTTGCCCAAGGTGCACACAGTGGGACTGAAACCAGAACCATGTGGCTAGTATATGTTTTTTTGAAAATCATTTCATTCTACATAAATGCCAACACTATATCTTCCTTTTCATTGTCTCCCTTATTAGTTGCTGTGGTGGCAAAAGAAATCATTAGTGGCAGGTTGGCAAAACTGTTAGAGCATCAGACAAAATAGTTTTCAATATTTGTGATGACTCTTTACATTCCCAGTTTAAATCCTATGATCAACTTTGGCTTTCATCCTTTCAGGGGTCAATAAAAGCGCCAGTCAAATACTGGGATCCATTTAATCAGCTAACCTCTCCACTACCACTCATTAAATGTGTGCCCTTGTTCCCATATTAGGAACAAATTTTCATTAGAGGCAGTGAACTAGCAGGCTCATAAGAACGTTAGACAAAAATACTTTCCAGTATTTACTTAATGTTCATTATGTTATGAGTTCAAATCCAACCCATAGTTGATAAAATAAAGCACTACTCATGTAATGTTGCATTTTAATCAACTAACTATGTCCTCCAAAATTTCAAACCCTGTGCCAATATCAGAAACTATCAAAGGCAGAAAGCTGGCAGAATTGTTAGCATGCTGGCCAAAATACTTAGAACGTAAAGACAGAGAAAATACTGCTGAGTTCAAATTCCACCAAGGTTGACTTTGCCTTTCACCTTTTCAGGTCAATAAAATAAGTACCAGTTAAGAACTGGAGTCAATCTAATTGACCTATCCCTCCACTGAAATTGCTGGAATTGTGCCGAAACTTGAAAGCAATATTAGAAACTATTACGCATTTTTAGCTAACTTATTCTATATCTTTTGTCCAAATTTTAACCTATTCTTTGTATAACCTTAACTTTTTCATGTTTTTATACAACTCAGTCTAATCTCATGTTCTGTAAATCCCTGTTTTTTAATGTTTCTTACCTTTTATGCGTGAACCCTTAGTGGTTAATAAAGAAAAGAATATTACAATTGTTAGAGTGACTGTTACATTGAAAAGAATTGTTAGAGTGCTGGACAAAATGCCTTGAAGTATTTGTTTTGGTGCTTTACATTCTGAGTTCAAATGCTGCTGAGGTCAAGTTTGCCTTTCCTCTTTCCAGGGTTGATAAAATAAGTGCCAGTCAAGTAGTATGATTGATATAATCAACTAGCCATCTCAACTCTCAAACTTATGGCCTTGTGTCTATGTTAGAAAACAATTATTACTATTGTAGCGAGCTGGTAGAATCGTTAGCACACTGGGTCAAATGCTTAGCAGCATTTCCTCTGTTTTTACATTTTGAGTTCAAATTCTGCCAAGGTCGGCTTTAATCCTTTCAATGGTTAATAAAATATGAGTTGAGCACTGGGGGTCGATGCAATCGACACTCCCTCCTCCAAAATTTCAGGCCTTGTGCCTTTAGTAGAAAGGATTATTATTATTATTATTATTAGAATCGTTATCATGCCAAGCAAAATACATAGCAGCATTTCATCCGTCTTTACATTCCGAGTTCAAATTCCACCATAGTCAACTTTACCTTTCAAGGTCAATAAATTGAGCACTAGTTAAACCCTGGCAAATTAATTGACTCACCCCCTGCCATGAAATTGCTGGCCTTGTGCTAAAATTTGAAATTATTATTATATCATCAGCAGCAAGTCTGTTTATATTGACAAAGATTGGGTATTTGGATTTGTTTATCTGACATACCTGTCAAATATATTGATAATTACCCGCAAGCTTTTCTAACAGGAGTTGATGGTTTGCCACCTAAAACTGGGAGTTGCTTCTTGCCAAACTATAAAGAAGACAGTACAACTGAAAAGTATCAACCAACTCAACCAGTTAACTTTGTAAGGAAGTCTGTCTAGAATTAAATGATTAAATTTGGCCTCTCTAATTATATTCAGAATTGAAAGGTAGAAATGAAAAGATCAGCCACTTAGACAACATTCTTCTGTCTAGATTTTATGAGGTGCAATTGAGCAACAAGGGTATGTGGTGCAGAGCACAATGTAGCAAGCTAAGTATGTTTCATATGTGATGCACTGGTAACAATTTGTGGCTGTTCACAATCAATTTGTTTACTTTTAGTGCACCTGAAGGTTGAAAATGGTGATTACAAGAGAGTTGAACGAGCAAAGTGAATTCTGTTTATATAGAATAGATAAGATTCTTTTGAGATTGTTTAGAGATAGACAGCAAACCTTTGGTTCTGAAGAGGAAAATAATGCATTTGTAGTTCAGGCATATACATAACATTTGTGTGTCTGGGTGAATTAGATGGAGACAATGAACTTAAATCAATATTGTAGTAATGCTCTAGATGATGTCTATTTTCTTAGGCAGGGTGCATCCAAAACTACAACACTGCATGTCTCCTTTTAAGAAAGTAGTATGATTTAGAGAGTATTTGGCTACTATTTCCAGTATGCAAAATGACAATGTATAGGTTCATTTGTATTTTATTGATGTATTTATCTGTATTCAGAGTAGTTACACATATAGTTGCAGAGTTAGGGAAGACTGTGATTAAAAAAAAATTTAATGCATTCCTCAAATGCTAAGATCATTTCTGATTTTCACTATTTCTTTGTTGTTGTTGTTAAACTCTAGGTCAGGGCTGATTAAGCAGCCTGGTGCTCCAGCACTGACCAGCCAATTCCCCGCTCCCCATAGTGCAACTTGCTATAACACTAATTAGAAAACAAAACAGGTCTGTTTTGTTTCCCAATTTAAGACCACTGATTGGCTCATAGATGCATTCATGATAATACATTCTGAGATTAAATCAATGTTGTACCGCTTCCAACCACATTTTTTTGTCAAATGGGACAGAAGTGCATTTCAAGCGGAGATCCATTACCAGACATGACAGAAGTGTGACCCTGTATCAAACATTTTGAGAGGCTGCCCTATTTGCAACTACTGACGTTCAGTTGAGTTTCTTATAAGGATCAATGCAGTGGTTAGTAACAAACCAGCTGTGATTTGATCCTTCTTCATCCTTCTCAGAGATCCGGATTGAATTTTTGTCCCTGTCCTTCCTTTCATTAAAGCGTTTAAAAAAAAAGTTATGTTTCTGCAAACTGTCAGATAAATGGATACACACAGCTTCTGTGTCAACTGCTATTTATTCTTCATTTTGTATTCACTGAAGACTGAGCATACATTAGTATATCAATGTTCTTCGTCAACAATCAGTGTATTTTTAATAAATAATGCCAAATGAGTTGTCTTGGTGATTGCTTGGCTTGCTGATGTAGCAGTCAAATCTCCAATAACAACAGCAGCAGTAGCAACATGACAGGTAGTGTGCAAGATAAAGAGAGAGCCTTTACATGAACGCGCAACCTGCAAGAAATAGCAGTTGAATTTCCCTCATATTATACTATTGTCTTACAAAAAGAGAAAAGAGAAAAGGAAGAAAAAAGAGGACATATCAGATAAAAAATCTTAGAGATACTATATTTGTTGGGATGGGATGAACACAGACTGCTTTGACCATATGTCTTCTCAATCAGGCCAGTTTCAAGACAAAACAACAATACACAAACTATGCTTATACTTTAATGTTGATGGGCTTGGGCAAGTTGGTATTAAATAATTAGTCCTCACATCAAAGCCTTCATATTTAAATTAAAACTTCAATCAAATCTGAATGACATCATGATATTTCAGTTGGTCAACATCAACACAATAATGTATCAATATATAAAATTACAGCTTTATTACTTCTTTTTAACAGAAAGCTTTCCAAAGTCTTGGTTACATTGAAAATGCATCAAAACACTAGCCATCTACCCATTAGAACCAACAAGAGAACCTTTACGTGATCACTTATCTGCTAGAAATAGTACCCAAATCTCCTTGCTTCACAACCATCTTTTTACAAAAACAAAAAAAGAGGAATGCCCAGCATCGCCTTTCTGGCACTTGTGCCCGCGGCATGTGTAAGGACTTTCGAGCGAGATCGTTGCCAGTGCCCCTGGACTGGCTCTTGTGCGGGTGGCACATAAAATACACCATTTTGAGCGTGGCCATTGCCAGTACCGCCTGACTGGCCTTCGTGCGGGTGGCACGTAAAAGCACCCACTACACTCTCGGAGTGGTTGGCGTTAGGAAGGGCATCCAGCTGTAGAAACTGCCAAATCAGATTGGAGCCAGTCCTCAGTCAAATTGTCCAACCCATGCTAGCATGGAAAGCGGATGTTAAATGACAATGATGCATTAGATTCAATATCTAGAAAACCACCCAGAAAACAGAATGCTTTTGATCATAAGTCTGCTCAAACAAGGTTGTCTTCAAACTAAATAACAGTCCCCCAAAGGAGTAAAATCTAAGTAAATATTGTTATTTATTTTCTGGTAGTTGGGACAGAGCTGGAGAAGAAAGAGGCAGAGAGGAATAAGAGCTAGGGTAGTTAGATGCAATAGTGTAGAAATCCAAGTGTTTGGAGGAATTGATGGAAACAGTTGTTGGGATACAATGTTGTATGCATAAAAACTGATGTAGAATAGAAGCATATCTGTGCATACATATGTATAACTGGATAAGACCTGTGAATGTATGTGTGCAAGCATGTGTGCCAGTGGTATTTAAATATAGAAAGATAAAAAGAAATGCAACGTTAGGAAACAAGATGATTGTTAGAGAGCGACAGTACAAAAATAAAAACCAATCATCAAGGACAAATTATTGATCTGCTGGAATATTTCCAAAGATTACACTGATAAATTATTGGTTCTGTCAAAAAAACGGAAGAGGGGTGTGGGTTAAAGAGAGACAGGAGTAAAGTAAAAATGGGGAGAAGAAGTTTAAGAAAGACAGAGAAAAGAGATAGAAGTGATGGGGACAGAGAGAGTCAACAAAAGTCAATAACAAGAAAAGGCAGGAAGCACAAAAGGGAAATGAGAGGGAGAGAGAGAGACGGAAGGAGGAAGAGAAAGAGACAAAAAGAAGAGAGTGAATAAAAGAGAGAGAAAAAAGAACAAAAGGAAGAGAGAGAGAGAGGGGCAGACAAGCAAAGAATGTGATATCAAAAACAAAGAAAAAAGAGAGATGAGGAATAATGAAGACTGGTAATGAAAGGGAAGATAGAAAGAGGGAAAAAAAACTGAGTAAGGGAGATAGAAAAGAAAACACTGTGGTCAGTCAACCTGCTAGTAATAGAAGCCTATCTCCCTCAAATAATAATATCTCAAAAAACAAAAAAAAAAGGACATTGAATAGTACAGTCCTAGCTACAATACTTGAAAAAAGGTAGGATGGCCATATCTGTTCTGCTTGAAATCTATGAGTAAAAGCTTTCCATCTATGAGGTTATACAGCAAAATGTCTAATTAATACAAGAGTTTCTATGTAGAAATAGACACACTATATCTGTTAAAGAAAGAAATGACATGATGGTCATGGCTAGAACATCTTCTGTTTGACCGGAGTTAACCTAGGACTAAACAGCAACAACAAAATCTCTCCCCCTAATTCCCCGCTTCCCATCTCTGTAAATCCCTGTTGGCCATCAACTCCATGTATTTAGTGTGTTGATATTAAAATAATCAAATCATTTGACGTTGTATTTTTATGAGATACATCTGGGACAGAATGTCTGTTATTGTTGGAATAATGACAACAGATAGCTGTCCTGGCCTAAGGCAAATATCAATGGCATAGCCTGATATCTTGTTGTAAGTCAGTCTTTCTTTTGGAAGAATATTAATGATGTGAGTGAACGAGGATGAAGATGGGGAAGAGAAGGAGGAGGATGGGAGAGATGCTTGGTGAAAGGGGAAGAACAGTGGGAAGATTAATGAAGGGAAAGGTAGAGCAAGGAGAAGATACAGAGGGAGAGAATGTGAAAAGATGAATGGATAAAGGAGAGATGAGACACAGACTGAAAAGAGGAGAAATGGAACAGAATAGGTGATTAGCCAGAGAGAAAGATAGAAGGACAGGGTGGAGGATAACTAAATAAGATCGTTGGTGCCAGCTGTTGGAACAACACAGATCCAATGTTTTCAATGGTATCAAAATCCCCCATATTTCAGTATTACACTTTTATGTTCACTTGTAACTGATAATCTCTCTCTCTCCTCATGCACAGAGTATACATACTGCCATCAACCTAAGTAGAATTGTTGCCAGGTACATCTTACAGCTCCATGCAGTCCACTTGACATATATTCTTCCACATCTCTGCACAGTCACTACATCACTACCATAAATTCTACACCAAATCACTTACCACAATATTCTCACATACATGCACATGTGCACACATCACACTAATATTCAACATCTCTCCACAGTGACTACTTTATTTTCTAAACCTCTGCCCTGTCAACACATTGTTATACATTCACAACAATACTATATAACATCCACTGCATATTTCACATCTTTACATAGTCAATACATAGCTATTATATATTCCACATCTTATATTACACTGCTATACACTCGCTGCACTGCAACACATTCCACATCTGTGCACTGCAATATACACACCACATTGTTATAAACTTACTGCACTATTCTCTCTCTCAGACACATATATATATATATATATATATATATATATAGCATATGCAACAGATTGACTCAAGGACTGAGAGTTTTGTGTGTTGGCACTTATCTTTGTAGGGACATCCAGCTTGATAAGTGCCAATGCACAAAACTCTTGGCTCTTGAGTCACACTGTTGCTTCTGCTAAATATTAACAAAACTATACATACTCATATTTTGAGTTCTATTTTTCCTGTCTGCATCACCATACCTACTTATCTACATACATATTGCCCACCATAAGAGAATTGAAATCTTAAAACCAAGGTGCCACGTAAAAAGTGTTGGTGTGGGTACAGGGGCCATGCAAAAAGTACAGGTGATGGTGCCACATAAAAAACACTCAATTCACTCTGTGGAGTGGTTGGCATTAGAAAGGGCATTCAAGGGGATGGAAGATCTCAAAGCAGATGTAGTTATAATAGTATGTAAATACTGGGTTTTAAAACCCTTTGAATAAAACCACATCTCCAGTTAATGACAGTGTTTTACATTTTATATATATACTAGCAGACATACCCGGTGTTACTCAAAATTTAAATGGCACAGTTTGTATATATGGTACAGTTGAATTGAAACATGCGATACGGGAAAGTGCAGCATTGATGACAAAACATTTGCGGAGAAAATGAAGGGCTAATTCGACTAAGTGACATGTCAGGTATCTGTTTGGAAGATTCCAGGCCCTAACCTTGTCATGGAAAAGTGGATGGGGGTATGTGATTTTTGAACACACCAAAAAGCTCTCAGTGGATATACTCTCCTTTGCAGCTGTTGGCGCTGCCACTACCACGCTGAACAATCAGCAGACATAGGAACTACATCTATGTGATAAATTAAGCCTGTGGGTGCACTCAACAGCACTACATGAGAGAAATCTACATGAAAGGAATGACGTGGTAAGTTGGGGTGGATTGTTGAAAACAACACTGTCAAGTAATATTTCAGTTTGGAATCAATAGTTGGGTTGCTGATGTGGTTGGAGATTAATAGTCGTGGCTTAACTGTGCACTCCTTCACATAAACAGTGACCATTGAGAATAACTCAGCTCCCAAACAAAAACAATTCTGCATGCAGCATCTGGGCACACAAGGTCACATTAAGGACATGATCTATAACATGGTTGGGCCTTTGACACCATAAATTAGTAGGCTAATGTACATGCAATATTTCGGTGTGTAATCAATAGCTGAAGAGGCTTTGTTTATGCTTAGAAGGAAGACTGATACCGAAGGTAAAAAAATAGTTGAATAGTTGCTCAGAATTTAACATATGTTAGCATATATTTCATAATAAACAGTGTGTTTCAAACAGTTTTTATTCCAACAAATTGTTCCTATGGTACTACAGGAACTGGCTAGGGGCCCCATTACTCATTATGTGAAAAAATTTTAAGAGTCTAAAACCATCTCTGGAACTTAAGTAATGTATGTTCCCAGTTTGGAGAAAATCAATTGCAAACTTCAGAAGTTCTGCAGGTTTACACACACAGAGTGATGTACAAGCTACAGCAGCAGCTGCCATGCTCCATGGGTCCATTAATCATGCAACAATTTCATGCCCTTCAACTGAAGAAATGTTACCTTGCTTGGAAACAAGTAAGGGTTGATAATAGGAAGAGCATCTGGCTGTTAAAAAAGTGGCCTTAATAAACTCCATCCAACCTCAGTGCTTATGGAAAAAGGGACATTAAAAACAACAATGATAGTACTCACTACAGTATACTCACCATATTGCTATACATTCACCTCATTGCTCTACACACTCACTACAGCACTATATACATTCAGTATATTACTATTATATTTTCTACATCTTATACACTTATTACATAGCTATATACCTCACTGCACTGTTATACATTCTACACCTCCGTACACTCATTCTGCTACACACACGCACACTAAATCACTACGCTGCATTGCTATATCCTATATGTAATACACTCATCCCTTTTACTTTACATTCTACATCAGTATATAATCACTAAATTTCTCACCCATCCCCTTATTTCTTATGACAAACTCCTCCACATGCAATTACCACATTACAAGATCCATAACTTCCCTAGAGAAAAAAAAAAAATGAAAAATAATATGCTGAATAATGGTGTCCTAGATACATCTTGAAATTAAAAAGGCAGAATGGCCACTGCTCTTCTACATCTCAATGCAGTTCACATGTTAACCATAAGTCTCTTTTTTCATACAGTTTACAAGTTGCCATGCACTCACCCTCATCTCTGTACAGTCCACCTATTGCAAAACAATTTCTGTACTGCAGTACAGGTCCACTTATTGCTATAGTCTGTCCACTTATATCTCAAGACATTTGCTATATTTCCATATACACCTGTTGTCATGTAGCTCCACTATGTCACATCTCTATAGAACCATCATATCTCTTCAGCACAGTTACATTGCCCCATATAATCCTTACATGTCTGCACAGTCACTATACAATCCTCACATGTCTGTACCTTTGATATACTTTAATGTACTGTCAGACAGTTGTTATTGTTTAACCCTATTTGAATCAAAGGCATTCAAACTTATCCAGTCTTATTTTTACAGAACAGTGCATCAAAAACTACATTACCCAATAAGTCTTGCCTTTTGATTTGAACAAGATTTTGCTGCTATTTCTAATAGACTGGGCAACCATGTACAGTTCCCACATGGTCATATGTTCTATATCTGTAAGGTTCACATACCTAAAACATGACACAATCTTCACATGTGCATACAGTCACTACACAGTCAAGTTGCAGTGAACACATCAGTTCCCGGATTGACATCAAACCCTTGCACTGCCATACAGTTTCTCAGTATGATCAGAATTCACAACAATGGAGATTTCAAAATGAACAATTTACTTCAAAATAACAGACAGCCGGCACCATTTTACAATCAACTAAAGCTACTATTTAGCTCTAGGTCAGTTCACATTAAGCAAACATATGGCCAAAGACATTCCCACCATGATCCTCTGTTTTTAACTTTAAGACAGTAGCATATGATCTGAGGGAGATCTTAGCTGCTATGTCTAATAGGTCTGTTGTCAAGGCTCCCTCATTGACTCAATCCAAAGCGTAATAAATAAGAATCTCTTACCTGCATTTTGACAGCAATGATTATAGAGGTGAGATCATTTTCCAATGGTTTCTGGACAACCAGTCTAGTTAGTGTCAAACTGCAGAGTCTGTAGAAGAAAGCAAGAGAAAAGGTGTTAATGAAAATAATAAACAACTTATGAGATCTTCCTTTAATTTGATATTTTTCTTTTGAAAATCATATTTGAATATTCTATGCAAATCTGTTTACAAGTTTTGACTGCAGAAGCAAATATAGATACATACAATATGCATGTATATACACAGGCACACATATGCATACAAGCACATGCCTACATACATATACATACATGGTGGAAGTTCGCTAGTTATCTGTTTGAGGCCTCAAGAAGGTTCTGTGAATGAAACTGATTACAGTGAATAAAGCATGCACAGAACTACATTTGCTTTTCAGACAGAACCAATTCCCTGTCCCCTCCACCTTCCTCTCTATGGGGGGTGGGGTTCAACATTTGTTAGAACATCTAAGAAAAGGATATTTTGATGTAAAACCTGAGGATCATTCAGATTCTGGTTGCCCTAAACAAGAACTAGGAGGTCAGAACACTACTTCACTTTCTCAAGTATTTCTGACAACATGCATGAATACACACACACAGAGGCATACAACGAAAGTTGTACAGATATTCCCTTGTTGCTTCCACCATTGAAAATGCTTTGAACCAAGTCAATCTGACTGAGCAAATCTATGACCAAGGGCATTCCAGCTATGACCATCCAATCTTTTTAATGTTTTGCAGGACTACATAATATGATGTATATTTTCTTTGAGATTTTAAGCTATGACTGAAGGAGATTTGGCTACTATTTCTAGGTAACTGAGTGACCACATAGAGGCTCTTTCGTTTTGCTCCTTTCTAATTAGTGTCACCAGGCTAGATATAGTAACAAAGAGGAAAAGAATCAAGTTTTATCCATACAAGGTAAATTCTAAGATTTCACTTCCCTCAACTACTTTAGTTACGTACAAGGAGAGAGGGAGAGAGAGAGGGAGAAAGAGAGAGAGAAGGGGAGAGAAAGAGAGAGAGAGAAACGGAACAGAGAGAGAAGCAGAATAGAGAGAGAGAGAGAGAAGCAGAATAGAGAGAGAGAGAGAAGCAGAATAGAGAGAGAGAGAGAAGCAGAATAGAGAGAGAGAGAGAGAAGCAGAATAGAGAGAGAGAGAGAGAAGCAGAATAGAGAGAGAGAGAGAAGCAGAATAGAGAGAGAGAGAAATAGAGAGAGAGAAATAGAGAGAGAAACAGAATATATATATATATATATATATATATATATATATATATATAGAGAGAGAGAGAGAGAGAGAGAGAAAGAGAGAGAGAGAGAAGAGAGAGAAAGAGAGAGAGAGAGAGAGAGAGAGAGAGAGAAACAGAAACAGAGCAGATAGAGAGAAAGAGAAACAGAGCAGAGAGAGAGAAACAGAACAGATAGAGAGAAAGAGAAACAGATGAAAGGGAGATGCAAACTGATACATACCCATACAAACAAAATTTACCT
>NC_142938.1:22443200-22446673 GCF_046866305.1 Octopus bimaculoides | reverse complement strand
GCACAGTGCACAGGACAAAGATTTCTTACATTGATATAAAGCCACAGATGTGTAAAAGAGGAGCATAGCTAATAGAATCAACCTCAGTACTTGCCTGGGAATAATTTTATCAATTCCAGACTAGATGGAAGGCAGACTAGATTGGTTCAAGCAGTATTTGAACTCAGATGAAAATGAAAACAAAGATGGGCATTCCACCATTTCTAACTAATACAGATCTTATATGAAGTAGCATATATTCTATAAAACTTTAGAGAGACTGGGTGAAGCAAGAGCAAGAAGGGGTTGAAAAGATTTCAAATTCTTCTAAAATATTTAGAGTGATCCCTGAGAGAGAGAGCATTTTAATAGCCAGATGGTAATCAAGTGTTTCCTGATACTTCCGATCCTTCACAGTAGCAATCCAATTAAGATAAGAGGAGAGAAAGTTGATAAACACCAAACATATGAACATATTTAATTTAATCAGTTTTTGAGTACAGCTCTTGTTGGTTTATATTTTGACACTTAACAGTAAAAATTCAACATTTTTCTGACGTTAAGCAGTGGTTTGCACACACCTGTGTATTTGTTGCAGGCTAAATTATCTCTCTGAGAAGCATAATTTGTACCTATACCTTAAGCTGTGACAGTATAGGTAGTTACTGAGCACAAGACAAACGCGCATTATTACACATGCTATAGATTTATATTTACTATTATTGTTGTTGTTTTACTGATCAAACAGACTTATGATCAAAAGCCTTACAGTCATGACTAGCCTGCATGTTTGTTTTAAAACACAACATATGTGTATTTTTTTTTCCTTTTTAAGATGGGAAGTATAATTTTACAGAAATTTAGCTGCTATTTCTAGATGGTTGAAATCCCATAAAGATTAGAAACATCGTCTTACTTGTGATAATACTTATGCTCAGTGGCATGACGTTTTCCATGCCAGGGCTATTTTTAATGAGCCTGAACTGAAATGATGTGAAATTCACACACACACACACACACATATATATATATCTCAAGAGGTATATGAACTTTGCCTTTGCATATAGATATATGTAAATATACATGTAACACACATATTTCTATATGCGAACTTTACTGACAGATACCTCAATATTGAGGTAAGGAAGAAGAAAAATGAGATGAGGTAATGTTCATGCCTTTCCCAAAAATATTAACTTAAGCTATTTCGACAGTCACAAAACTGAATAAAGTGGAAATAACATGTGGCATATTATTTCATAAATATTCTTTCATATAGCAACAACTACACTATTGTTTCTGTTTTAGGCACAAGGCCAGCAATTCTGAGGGAAGGAGTTTGTCTATGCCATCAATCTTAGTGTTTGACTGATACTTTAATATATCAATCCCTTGAGATGAAAGACAAAGTTGATCTCAGCAGGATTTGAACTCAGAATGTAAAGAGCCAGAAGAAATACTGAGCATTTTGTCCAACACTAATGATTCTACCAATTCACTCTCCTTAATGATTTCTAATATTTTTTAGTGGGCAGTGGGAGAATAGTCGATTAAATTGATTCCAGTATTTGAATGGTATTCTTATTCTATCACCTTAGCCAGGAAGGACGAGAAGACAAGTTGGAGGAAGCAAGATTTAAACACTGAATTTAAATAGATGCAAGGTATTTTGTCTACTGTTCTGAATCTGTCAATCAACTAATACACAAAAAAAGAAAGAAAAAAATCATCTGATACATAAATTAACAAAAAAAGAAATACAAAGTATGCTTACCGTTCCATTCGGAACCTAGATAACAAACACAAATCCATACTTCCCATCAAATGGAAACTATTAAAATTACAATTTCAGATAGACAAATTTTGAAGTGACTTCCCCCCGTTAAAATGACTGTTTCCATCTTACATCTTCAATGGGAGTTGGAATGGGTCTGATGTAAATAGGATAAACTACCCTCTGTAATCAACCCTGATCTTATTTTCACCAGATAAAATGAAGAAGAAAAAAAGAGTAAGAGTCATACACCATTGTTTTGCATGTAATAGGGTAAAATTGATGATTAGGATTGATACTAAAAATATCAAGCAACAAACAAAAGACAAAAAAAAACCCCAAAACTCTTGTATATAATAAAGCATACAAGTGATTATCTCATTACACAACATAACAAGCATGCAGTGGACACCTGCTTGCATGAAAACATTCAACACTTGAAATAAATTTTACATAAGTCAGTCATTAAGTCAGTCAACATGTTGAATTAACAAATAGGATGTTTTAGAAAGATAAATGTGCTGTTTGAGAGAGAGAGAGAGAGAGAGAGAGAGAGAAAGAGAGAGAGAGAAAGAGAAAGAGAGAGAGAGAGAAAGAGTTTATATATATGCGCAAGGGTGCAGAGAACACAAGATGACAAGCATCTGAATCATTAAAACACAATAGAAAGGGATTTTGTTCAATTATTTCTAGTTTTATAATGAGTGAGGGAAAAATAATTAAGCTTAATGCTTAGAAGATTAAGGAAGGTGAGCAATATTATTACTGTTAATTAGGAAATGGAGAGGTAGAAAACTAGTGCATCAGATTAAATGCCTCATGGTATTTTATTAAAAGGTTTTGAATTTAAATCCCACCAGAATCAACTTTACCTTTCATCTATCTGTCTTAGTATTTATTCACTAACCAAGTATTAGGATCAGTAGAAATAAATATACCTCCTCATTACAAATTTATGTTCTTATGCTAAACTTTAGAAATCATCATCATCATTTAATGTCCACCTTCCATACTGGCATGGGTTAGATGGTTTGACAGGAGCTGGTCAGGCAATCTGAGGACATGCACCAAGAGTGATAAAAATTAAGCATCCATTCAATATCATGGTGCATCGAGTGGTCATGAGTCATGGCGACGTTATGCCTCCATTCATCTTCCCAAAACAGCCTCAGACTCAACATGGAGACCTACAACAAGTGCTTGAATGAGGTAGCGCTGCCCTGGGTCAAAAGGGTGGCAGCTGGAAGACCCTATGTCTGGCAGCAGGACTCTGCACCATGCCACTCAAGCAGGAGAACCCAGTCAGACAATTTCTGCAACCACATCACCCCTAACATCTGGCTGCCTAACTCCCCAGACTGCAACCCCCTTGAATATTATGTGCAGGGCGCAGTTGAGCAAGAGACCAACAACACTACTTGTAACACCAAAGATGAACTGAAGGCAAGGATTATGGCAGCATTCACCAACTTAAACAAGAAGACTGTCCAAAAGAGTTGCAAGAGATTCCAAAGTCGTCTGGAGTCAGTGGTTGAATCAAATGACAATGTTATTGAATAATTTTACTCTTATAGTATTTCAAAATAATTTTATGTAATTTTGGTATATATATCTGTTAAAACGAGATGTCAGGATTGTTTTCATATTTGCGTAATTCAAATGACAATATATTCACCGCACTTGTATATAAGTCATATTTCTTTATTCTTTAAAATATTTT
>NC_142938.1:22200700-22278200 GCF_046866305.1 Octopus bimaculoides | reverse complement strand
ATGGCTTCACTGATAGTTGTGTTTTCTTTCAATCATCTGTGAAAGCATATCCAGACTTCTTTATGTCCTGACACGTTGTACAATTTTTGTAAACAAATGTTTCTTTCATATAATGTCATTTGTTTCCAGTTCTTCACATAAAACATGCCTGGGCTGTTTGTTGTTCAATATACTAGGAGATTATTACTTTGTTTGGAAACTAGTGTTACGGGGGTTGGTAACAGAAAGGGCATCAAGCCATAGAAAACTCTGCCTCGACAAACTCTCATGTGACCTATGCAAGCATGGAAAAGTTTGCATTAAAATATAATGATGGTGATGGTGAATGATGATGATAATGGTGATAGCAATTATGATGATGATGTTCATATACAGAAGGAAAATGAAGCACATACAACAGATAAGATATACAGGACAAGATATGGACAAGATCACCATACTCTTTTATTAACTGTTGGCAGAGGACCAAGGCAATTTCAGTGCAGTGTTTGTGTGTGTGTGTGTGTGTGTGTGCGTGTGCGCGCACATTTGTGCTTTGCATCGCTTGAATGAAAGAATGAAATGGTGAATATGTTGACATTCCTTGTTGACATTTCAATATGTGTTTTCAAAGAATTCTGGATTAAAAAAATATCTTACTAAAATAAACAAACAGGTCTTTAAAACTCCCTGTCCAGCCCATGTTATCATGGAAAGAAAAAAAAATGGATGCAAATATATTTATATACATAAATGCATGAATACATATGTATAAGTGAATTCAGGGAATGGCTAATTTCTACTGATGTATACAGTTTTTTACTTACATCATGAATATTTTGAGATTGTCATAAATACTACATCTCATTTTTGCAACCTTCTCCCCACCCCAAATCCCTCAGGTTATATGACCTGTATAAGAAAGAATTATATATATATATATATATATATATATATATATATATATATATATATACATACATATATGTATATATACTTGTGGCTTACCGATTTTTGTTGGACTCTTCTACCCATCCTGACACCCTGGCTTTTACTTCAACTACTGGTTCCTCCTGCAATAAAATTATAGCAATAGAAAACTTTGTAGACTAATATTACACATGCATAAGGTGGTGAGCTGGGCAGAATCGTTAGCAGGTCAGGCAAAATGCTTTGCAACATTTCGTCCATCTGTACAATATAAGTTCAAATTCTGCTGAGGTTGACTTTGCCTTTCATCCTTTCAGGATTGATAAAATAAGTACCAGTGGAATGCTGGGGTTGATGTAGTCAACCCAAAATTGCTGACCTTGTGCTAAAATTTGAAACCAATATCACACACACACATACACATTATTAACTTCAGAAAAATGAAAGGTACAGTTAACCTCAGTGGGATTTGAACTCAGAATGTAAAGAGCAAGAACAAACACAGCAAAGTGTTTTTTCCAGCACTCTAATGATTCGCTAATCCATCACCCTTAATAGTTTCTGATTTAGACACAAAATTAGTAATTTTGTGAGGAGGGATTTATTTGATACCAGTGAAACCAGTAGTTGACTGGTACTTTATTTTATTGACCCTGAAAGGAAGAAAAGCAAAGTTGACATTGGTGGGATTTGAACTCAGAATGTAAAGGCCAGAACAAATACCGTGAAGCATCTTTTACCGAGATTTTTATGATTCTGCCAATTCAATAATAATAATAATAATAATAATGGTTTCAAATTTAGGCACAAGGCCAGCGATTATTGGGGAAGAGCTAAGCCAATTACATTGACCCCACTGCTTCACTTGTACTAATATTATTGACCCTGAAAATGTGAAATGCAAAATCAACTTTGGTGGAAATTGAACTCAGAATGTTACATAATTGACTGAAAGAAATTGGAATTGAAACTTGCATTGTTGACCTGCAGTAAAGTAGTATTTTATATTCTGTAAGAATCCTAAGAAAGACTCTTGAGATTTGAAGAGACTTGTCACCCAACTTCAAGATAAAATACCTGCTAACTAAATTAGCATGCACTAGTGAAATAATAATAATAATTCTTTCTAGTTTTGGTAAAAGGCCAGCAGTTTTAAGGTGAGGGGACAAGTTGATTATATTGACCCCAGAACTTGACTGGTACTATATTTTATCACCCACCTCCATCCCCGAAAGGATGAAGGACAGAGTTGACCTTAGTAGGATTTGAACTCAGAACATAAAACTGGAAGAAATGCAACATGCATTTTTCTGATGCTCTAATAATTCTGCTAACTTGTCACATCAATAACAATGATGATGATGATGATGCAGGCATGCATCATGCCTAGCTGTCACTTGCAAGTGGATATGACTTGGTAATGTACACCAAGCTTTTGCTAATTGTTTCAGGTGTCTATCTAGTTACATGTGGAGGCGCAATGGCCCAGTGGTTAGGGCAGCGGGCTCATGATCGTAGGATCGCGGTTTCGATTCCCAGACCAGGCGTTGTGAGTGTTTAATGAGCGAAAACACCTAAAGATCCACGAGGCTCCAGCAGGGGATGGTGGCGAACCCTGCTGTACTCTTTCACCACAACTTTCTCTCACTCTTACTTCCTGTTTCTGTTGTGCCTGTAATTCAAAGAGTCAACCTTGTCACACTGTGTCAAGCTGAATATCCCCGAGAACTACGTTAAGGGTACACGTGTCTGTGGAGTGCTCAGCCACTTGCACGTTAATTTCATGAGCAGGCTGTTCTGTTGATCGGATCAACTGGAACCATCGATGTCATAAGCGACGGAGTGCCAACACAACTATCTAGTTACAAGCAGACATAGATGTCCTGTTGATTTCTTGCGTTTAAGTAATAATGTCTTGGTGTGTTGAATTATGAGATGAAGAGACCCTGGCTGAAGTCATGATTGAAAGAGAAATGAAACATTAAGAAAAAAAGTACAAGGAATGTGTCAAAAAGATATTGAAATATAACTAACTAGAAAGAATGTCATAAAGAGATCAATGTTGAAATATACCACAGCTCTCCTTCAGTAGATGAAAAATAATTTCAATGAAATGGATGCTCCAGGAAAGTTATTACAAACATAGGATGGACTATATCTATGCAGTAATGTTAGTAGGTTGTATATATAACAAGAAGAGAAGCAGGCAGAAGATTATTCAAAGTAGCAGAGTCAGCCCTCTTGGCAATTACAGGACGAAAGAAAATATATTTAGGAAAAAAAGGAAGAGAAGCCTCTGTGCTCAGTCAGGAAAAACAATGATGAATACACAGAATCATAAAAGGAATTCAAACAAAAGACCAAAAAAAAAAAAAAAAAAATGGAAAGAATGAAAAAGTCTTAAGAAGTGTTGCAAGTACAGTTTGTCAGGCTATGAGAAATATAGCAGCAATAATAGGTTTGACTGAAAGACATAAGATTAAAGAAGTAAACAAGCTTTTTATTATGACTACATAAGAACAAATAATTAGAAACGGGCATTATTGACAGAAAACACACACACACACACACACACACACACACACACACACACACACACACACACACACACAGCACAGAAGTACAATAAGATATATAGTCAGTCCAATGGTTTACTATTATCTTAATCATCAATATATTTTGACTAAGTACAAGGTCTTTATTGTGAGAGAAGATATTGTAGAAACTGAATCGATAACAATATCTTAACTATTTTTTAGTTGTTTGAGATCTTTTTCTCTCCCAAGAGACAGAAACGGACAGAATACAAAGTTTAAATTTGGAACAAAAGCTTCCAAAATAGATTCTGTAATAATCAGGTGAAACTGTCTAACTTCTACACTGAGATAGAAGAGTATTGTAGGTCGCTTGAAGCATTGTGTATTGTTTGTAAAGAATAAAAAGTTTAGGAAGGTATAACAATGCACTATAGAACAAAAAATGAACTATATACCTGTTGTAACTTGGTAAACTATAGTCCGATGATATTTCGGAATTAGAATTCCTTCTTCAGATCTTATTTGCTGGAGTTTATAGCAGAGACTCCAGCAAATAAGATCTGAAGAAGGAATTCTAATTCCGAAATATCATCGGACTATAGTTTACCAAGTTACAACAGATATATAGTCCATTTTTTGTTCTATAGTGCATTGTTATACCTTCCTAAACTTTTTATTTTCTACACTGATATTTCTCCAAATTTTCTTACTTGCAGTACACTTAAACACATTTTGAGCATTAAATAAAGATAAATGTAGCAAGAAATATTTATTTATTTTAACTTATAAAAATAGATAATTGAACCCTTTTCATAACCAACCCATTTGAGACCATCTCAGTTCTATAATACGAATTTTCTTTTTTAAAGTGATCTAAATTAGAACCTTGAATAAAAATTTCATGTAAATTTATTTTAAAAGATAAGGCAGTGAGCTGGCAGAATTGTTATCATGTAGGACAGCATTTCTTCCAGTTCTTTATGTGCTTAGCTCAAATCCTGTAAGGTCACCTTGCCTTTCATCCTATTGAGAATGATAAAATAAAGTACCAGTTACGTACTGGGTCAATGTAATTGACTAACTTCACTTTCAATTGTTGGTCTTGTGCCAAAATTTAAAACAGAAAAAAGATTTACTAACTTCTCTTTTACTCTTTTACTTGTTTCAGTCATTTGACTGTGGCCATGCTGGAGCACCGCCTTTAGTCGAGCAAATCGACCCCAGGACTTATTTTTTGTAAGCCTAGCACTTATTCTATCAGTCTCTTTTGCCAAACCGCTAAGTTACGGGGACATAAACACATCAGCATTGGTTGTCAAGCGATATTGGGGAGACAAACACAGACACACAAACACACACACATACACATATATATACATATATACGATGGGCTTCTTTCAGTTTCTGTCAACCAAATCCACTCACAAGGCTTTGGTCGGGCTGAGGCTATAGTAGAAGACACTTGTCCAAGGTGCCACGCAGTGGGACTGAACCTGGAACCATGTAGTTGGTAAGCAAGCTACTTACCACACACCCACTCCTATTATTTTCAAAAATTAATTGAAACAAAGGCAGAGGGTTTCAACAGAAATATGGTAGCAAGAGGGCTAAACTCGAGAAAATTATCGAGTAACTGTTTCTTCATTCAGCATTGTTAATGGTGGTGGCTGTCAACTTTCCAACCAAACCAATGTAAAGAATGTTTTCATTTTTTTTTTCTTTTTAGATTTCTGATGCTAAGTGACAGGATGAGATTTGAACCCAGAATTATAGAGCTGGAATCAGTGCTGGATTAACAGTTAGGCAAAATAAGCACATGTTTAGGGCATCAAGGGAAGTGGGGCATCACAGCAATGGAAAATGGTTTACAGTACAAAAAAATCACTTTAAACTTGCTAAAATAATATTTGAAGTGGTTTGTGATTGGAAATATAATTTCAAAGTGTTCATGATGTCACAATGAGGATCTGATCAAAGGCTTTGCAATTAAAAATAGTAGGAGAAAACTTTTTGAATATAAATAAAATGGAAGAATACAAAAATACACTTTATTTTCCATCTTACTGTTAGTTTTGTTGCATTTTGAAAAATAAAAATTTATGTTATGGTTTATTATTGTTTGGATTTTGAATTACATATACATAGGGGGCCCCAAAATCTTTTAAGTGCTTAGGGTATCTATGGGTCTTAATATCTGACCCTGGCTGGAATTGACACCTCAAGGCTTCCTGTCTGATACTCTAACAGTTTTGTCACTCCACTACCCTTAACTGGTACTTTTTTTTTTATCTAACCGAAGAGAATGAAAGGCTAAGTTGACCTTAGTGGGATTTGAACCTAGCAAACAGTTTGGAACAAACATCATGAGATATTCTATTCAATGCTTTTATTACTCTCTCAATTTACCACCCTAAAGCACAGTTATCAAAACATCATATTTAGAATTTCTGGTTGTATTTTTCCTATTTTTAAAAATCCTTATATTATTTTTTCAGCACACATAACTACATCTTACTGCACACCTGTGTGCCATAGAACAGTGCCATAGAGCACTGTTTAGGACTCATTGATCTACGTCCTTTAATATTGGCAGAATCGTTAGCACACTGGGTGAAATGCTTAGCAGTATTTTGTCTGCCACTACGTTCTGAGTTCAAATTCCGCTGAGGTCGACTTTGCCTTTCATCCGTTTGGTGTCGATTAAATAAGTACCAGTTATGCACTGGAGTCGATGTAATTGACTTAATCCCTTTGTCTGTCCTTGTTTGTCCGCTCTATGTTTAGCCCCCTGTAGGCAATAAAGAAATAAATATTGATTTCAAATTTTGGCAAAGGCCAGCAATTTTGGGGAAGGATATAAGTCAGTTACATCGACCCCAGTGTTCAACAGGTACTTATTTTACTGACCCCGAAAGGGTGAAAAGCAAAGTCGACCTCAATGGAATTTGAACTCAAACTGTAAAGCCAGAAGAAGAAATGTTGTCAAGCATTTTTCCTGGTGCGGTAATGATTCTGTCAGCTCACTGCCATGCACCATTTAATATTATAATTACTTTTATGGTGTGAGCTGGCAGAATTGTTGGCATGCCAGGCAAAATGCTTAGTGACATTTCATCCGTTTATGTTCCGAGTTCAAATTCTATCAAGGTCAACTATGCTTGTTATCCTTTCAGGCTCAATAAAATAAGTACACTGATAATCGAAATTAACCCCACCATGAAATTTTGGCCTTGTGCTAAAATTTGAAACCAATATTGTAATTGCATTTATTATATAATGAGTTCAAGACAAAAAGAAAAGCGAATAACATTTTCAGTTACCTGTGATTCATTTGGTTGTGAAGACTTTGCTGCTCGTCTTCCTTGTTTTGCAATCTGGAAAAACAAAATGGAAAACAATCTGGAAAACAAAAATAGCTAATAGTACATATGGTATCATTCTTTTTTTTTTTTTAATTGCTTCAGTCACTGCACTGAGGCCATGCTGGGGCACCATCTTGAAACATTTAGTGAAAGAAATTGACCCCAGTACTGGTTTTTAAATCTGGTACTTATTCTGTTAGTCTCTTTTGCTGAACTACTAGATTATAGGGATGTAAATAAGCCAACACTGGCTGTCAGGTGATGGGGGAAACAAACACAAACACAAAGACACACACACATATATATATGACAGGCCTCCACATAGTTTCCAACAACCAAAACCACTCACAAGGATGGCTTGGAGTTATCCTTGGATGGCCTGGAGTTATCCTTGGCAAGTAGAAGATACTTGCCCAAGGTACTGCACAGTGGGGCAGAACCTGTAATCACAAGGTTGCAAAGTGAGTTTCTTAACCAAACAAGCCATCTCTGTACTGAAATAATTTTTTAAAATTCAAATCCAACCTCTGCATCATAAATAAAATTATAACAGATAAGTGAATGAGACATCAGAAGCTCACATCGCTGGAAATGAGTTCAGGTCTGACTGCAGGAGTTATACTGTGAGTCCAGTCTACTGAGATGAAAGGCAAAACTGTGTTTATTCAGCAGAATTGTCAGTTATCAGATATCTTCACCAGATTCACAATTCTTAGATCAGAAAATAATGACTATTTATATCAGGTTATACAATTTTAGGGTAAATAAAGTCAATTTTTGTCAGATCACTTATAAATGTTACCAGAAGCATGTAGTCAGGTATAACTAATTGTATGTTTAGGCTTTCGGAGACTAAACTGGCTTCCACTTCAGACTTGCAGAGTGAGGGCAGTTACTAGGAACACAGTAGAGTAGTGGATTGGCAGAATTGTTAGAGCATCAGGTGCTTTAACAATTCAGAGGTTATGGTTCTGACTGTGACTGAATTATCATTGCAGTAGAATTGATTGCTTGACCTTTCATGATCAGTGCTATCTATACTTGCAGTATTTCTTATGGCACTTTGTATTGAATTTCTGGGTGATAGACTTGTTACATTATTCAGTTGAAGACCATTAACTGGCACCTCGGTTACTTCAGCAAAAAGATTTAGATCAGGTCTCAAGTTTGAAGATAATTTCCTCACTTCCTTCCATTAGTTTTGAAGGCTCTGAAAATACAATAGGTCATGTACCCTAACCATCCTCTCTCTGATAAATATAAATACCCTTCTTTTAACTTACACTATTGTACTCAATAGTTAGGTAGCATAGGACAGATGAACTCAATGTAATGTTAACAACTATCTAGAAATAGCACAAAGACTTAAAAATTCAGGGGTAGTGTTCAGTGTACTATAAGACCACTGGGAATGAAGCACATCTTAGCTTTTGTTAAAGAATGTCTCCAAGAGAAGGATCTATTTTGTTCACAACTACACAGGAGGTATGACTGGATAAGTAATATGGGCTCAGCAGCCCTGGAAAGCAGCCAAATTAGGAGCAAGACAATTCCAAGCATAAATCTTCACAGTCTGTTAGGGTCTGAAAAGTGGAAACGGCTAAGGGAATCAACCCAACAGGAAATTGGGTCAGAAGAGAATTTTGGCCACCACTAGACTAATGATCATATTTTTATTTAGCCAATAATTGGAGGGGAGAAGTAAAGCAGACTGTATTGAACTAGTATATTACTAGTACTTGCTTTATAGAATACTACCAGAAACATAAAGGAAAAAGTTTCTTCCACTGGGATTTGAACTTAGGACAAATCTAAGCATTTAATTGAGACTTCTACTGAATGCTTACCATTTTGAAGTCTGCTCGATTCAATGATGACCTGAGGCTAAGCAACAACAAACGATTTTTGGTTGGTCGAATTCACCTCAGAAATTACCTACATCTTAGTCTAATGACACCAGTAGTGTAAAACGGAAACATAGCTGTGGGATATCAGAGCGGAATTCTTGTCCAACCCTTCGTGTAGTGTGGGCCAAAAAAATTCCATGAATGTGAGGAACAGTTA
This sequence comes from Octopus bimaculoides, assembly GCF_046866305.1. NCBI lineage: Eukaryota > Metazoa > Mollusca > Cephalopoda > Octopoda > Octopodidae > Octopus > Octopus bimaculoides. Next base: position 22,269,328 of record NC_142938.1, on the reverse strand, counting down.
GAAAAAGAGTTAACAATAATTCCAGGCCTCCATCAACCAGGGTTGATTATGTATACTTTTGCACATGGGAAGTTTCTATCCAGGGCACAATCTAGAAGACTAGCTTTTACTTATTCAACAAGTCTCCATCTTGATGCCACCTATGTCCAACGAAAAATGGGCTGATACAACTTGGTCCCCGTATTGTTACAGTCAAATTTAAATAGCCAGAACAAGCCATTGTGTCTAATATCCTAAAAGTTCTACGAATTTGACACTTCAATTTTAAAAGCTAGAAGAGTGAAAGGCGGATTTGAGATTTGAACCTTGAAAGTTTAGAGACAGAACAAACACTATGAGGTTGACACTCTAATGATTTTGCCAGCATGTGTCAGAAATAAATGAGCAAACACTTAAAAAAAAATAAGCCCTATAATCTGGATTCAAGCTTGGGAAAGGAATCAATGTCATTATGACGTTCTGCCTTTCTTCTAAAAATGTTAGGCTTGATGTCAACCTGGAAACGGCAAGGGAGGTAACTCCAGTCTGTCCTCAGCGGTATTTTATGAAAGTGATGTTAATCAGCATTTACGTCTACTTCACATGCAAGCATAGGCTGAATGAGTGCAAACATTATCATCGCTCCTGCATTGGTTGTTGTCACATTAAGTGTTTTATGTAAGTGTTTTTTTACAAAAAGTTTCTAAACTTGTAAAAACCTTATTTTTGACAATTGAATTTATTTCGATCATAAATTAACGAAAAGAATATTTATAGTAAATTCCATATGATTAAAAATATATATAAGATGAAGGCAGAAAATAAATTATTTATTTTTTTACTGCCATAGGCTACTTTTGGAAAGAAAAAGGAGTTTCATTTACACAAATAAAACGAAACACAAAAGACTTTGTATGTAATCGGTTACTTGCAAGATTTTAATCAATAAAGAAATGCATTTAGACAGACTTGACTACAATCACATATCAAATAGTATGGATAAGAATGGTTACAATTAATAACGCAAATATAAAGCCTCAATTTTCTATGAAATAGTAAAATGAGGACTGTTATGGTGCCTTTCCTAAATACTATCACACAATATAAAGAAAATATAGAACAAATTTCTCGTTAGGTCTCGTCAATGTAACAGAGAAATCAACGAAATATACATCGACAAACATGCTGGATTCTTTAAAAAGGAGACTTTACATTTCAAGTTCTAAACAGAGTGGACATTAATTGGTTGATTTGTTTAGTTCCATATCCCCGTGCTATAGGCTCGTGCAAATAATATTGATTAAGGATGCTAGGGTCAGCATCCTTAACAACAACTGCCACAACAATAAGGTTAAGAATGTGGCAAGAACAATATTTTAAAGGGCTGTCTTATATATACACATAATCACTACGAACTGACTTTGATCTAAAAAATAGTGAAATAACCTGTAGATTAAACTCACTCGCGATTTCGCTTCTCCGATCTCTAAGTCCTCCATGTTGTATTTATATACATGGCTGGTTGCTTGGGGACGAGACTAGGGGAGATCACTGTTGTTGCTGAGAAGGTACCAAGCGAGGTAACTGCTATATTTCATTTTGTTTTTTCTTTTTTCTTCACCGCTGCAGATGATTATAGTTATGGTGTTAGTATTATATGTTGGTATTGTACTATGGACAACACGGCGAGCTGGCCGAAACGTTAACACGTCGGGCAAAATGCTTAGCGGTATTTCGTCTGTTTTTACGTTCTGAGTTCAAATTCCGCCGAGGTCGACTTTGCTTTCATCTTTTTGGGGTCGATAAATTAAGTACCAGTTGCGTACCGGAATCGATCTAATCGACTGGCCCCCTCTCCAAAAATTTCAGGCCTTGTGCCTAGAGTAGAAAAAAATGTACTACGGACCTAAGGATGCAGTTTACGCACCGTTATTAATGTCTAGTTATGTTAAGACAAGCTAACTATTGTTGGCTCAGTCCACGAGGCTGTAAATACACACAATATCCAGCCGATCCATTATGGAGCGTTCCCTATCCTCAGCACAGTTACAAGTGTTTTTGTCAGCATCATCCTCTTTATCATCACTTTTAATTTCACTTTTAATTTCTGGTAGCCAGAAACAAAAATGTGCAAAAAATGTTTTATAATATAGCCCCAGGCATATATTATACATGTGTACATGTATGTGTGTATGCATGTGTGTGTGTGTGTGTGTGTGTGTATACATACATCTGGCTAGATGTATAAATATTCACACACACACACATATATAAACATACATACGTACATATATATATATATATATTGAGAGAGGGGAGAGAGAGATTAAATTTTTCCTTGAAATCCTCACTGTCTTTTGGCCAGACACTACTTTCACCACACCACACACCTGTCTTAATCTATTCTTGCTAATGAGAAACAATTGAGAATTCATTATATACACACTTTCACCAGCGACGTCCTGATTCATAGTGTCACATTACTTTTGCAATTTAGAACATCTCACACCTCTGATTCTCATGCCACAGAACATTGCCAACACTCACAAATTCTGCTTCTGTCCTTGCTAAATATACTTGATGTCTAGCTTCTCTTTTTCATTACCTGATATTGTTCCTTACTCTCCCTATTTCTACCATCTTTCCAGACTTGTCACTTAGCTTTTATAGCTGTTTCTACTGTATATCTTCTGTTTTGTTAGAATGATACTCCATCCACACATCTGATCTATGGCTTACGGCTGATTGTTTTATAAATCTAGTTAACTACTATATTACAAGTCTCTAACTGATCTTCACTCTTGACATATGTTTTACTTTGTACTTCTCTGGTCTTCTAAAGTGATATTTTATCTTTCAAATCTTCTTTCCGTAGATGTTGTGTTTTGGGTCAGTCTAGCTTTTAAGCTAATCAATAGTCTGAATTGAATGATGCATTTTTTATTAGGGGAAAAATGTAGGATTCACGAACATCTGCCTATTGCATTTTCTGATGTGTATAAGGTCTATCTATCTTCTGGCTTGTATACTTACCTGATTGGCTGACTGTTTCCTGAAGTTAGTATCACAAATAATTAGGTCATATGCATCACAGAACCCTCTTCATTCCTTGTTTTGTACACACAGCCACCATGTGCATCAGAATACTTATCATGGTTCTGCTCAATATGACCTTTAAAGTTGCTACCCATTATAACTGATGTGATTATTAAGTGCTACTGAGATAGTATGCAAGAGAGCCCCATAAAAACAGTTGTTTGCTCATTATTAGCCCTGATTGTGGTGCTTATGTAGAGATCTCATGTGTTGTCTCTAATATTATCATTCTGTTACCTACTCTGGCTACCACAAGTACTTTATTTATCCACCTGTCTGCCAAAAATATGTCTTTAGAGTTGTAACTCACTCTGAAGAATTTCTTGTCCATGTGGTATCTTACTTCTTGTGCACAACACATATCTACTTTCTTCCACTCAAGTAGCTCTATAACTACACTCTCTATATATTATATCTACCTTTCATTGTGCTAGCATTGGTGTTAGTAACCCTGAAAGTTTGCACTTGACAGTGATAGGAAAGCTTTTGTAGGGGTTTTAGTTATTACATTAAATCTTACAATATATACAATTCTATATATTATTGATAAAATATTGTTAATATAGCAGTGGTATTTCAACCTAATGAGGCTGTTGGTTTGATCTCTATTCATGCGTGTGTGTATGGTGGGGGCAGGGTTAAGCCAGTGGATTGAAAGTACTTGTAATTAATGTACTTTGTCACATACTGTGCCACACTGATTCTGCCTAAGGATTACTTTAAGGCAACATACATCTGTTCTCTTAAAGTAATTAGTCATAGTAATACTAGTCATTAGTATAATTCAAGTGGTTATTCAGCTGATCAAATATCTGGAATACTCATGGCTGAAACTGATGGAGATCCATTTACTAATAGTTTTTGCCCAGAGATAACCTGTGTGCAATGTATTGAGTGCAAATATACTGAGAGAAAAATTGGGTATAAGAGGAATCAAATGTAGCATGTAAGAGAGAAGACTACGTAGGTTTGGACATGTGATGTGTATGAATCAGGACAGCTACATAAAGAAGTGCTGATCCCTGAAAGTGGATGGTACCTAGAGAAGAGGGAGACCAGGAAGACGTGGGATGAAGTGGTTAGGACCAATCTCAGGATGTTGGGCCTCACAGAGGAAATGACAATGGACTGAGCTGTTTAGTGGTATGAAGTTCTAGAGAAGAGCTGCCCACATCAGTGAAACTGAGTTCTAGAAGCACTGTGTGTCCCACTCAAACTTAATACAAAAACTTCTCACATACTCCACCACAACAACCCAAACTACATTTCTACATCTCTTCTCTTCTTCACATTTCCACTTCATGCACTAAGCTTACTTCCCACTCCTCAAAACTGTCCTCTTGGCCTTGTGCCACTATATCATTGCTCTCCACTAGCCCCCGACCTGTGTGTTCCACCAACATGCCCTGTCTCACTGTATTATTGCTATCTTCTAGCCTCCGACCTGTGTTCCACCCACACATAACAAGAAAACTTTTCACTCACCCTACCCCAACAAACCAATCTACATTTCCACATTTCTTCTCTCCCTCACATTTCCTCCTTCATACACTATGCCAAGCTCCCACTCTCCAATCCTGTCTTCACGGCCCTGTTCCTCTGTATTATTGCTATCTGGTAGCCTCCCAATTCTATATATATCCAGATTTTCGTCACTCCCTCTCCACCTCCACACTCTTTAGTCACGCTTCCTTTGCAATATGCTGCCCTTTATACGATGGTGTTCAAACTTCAAGGGTATGCCCTGGCACTTGCCACCATCTGTATCTCTCTCTTCTTTTACTCAACCATCCTATTTATATTCTGATTCCCGTCCCTTGTGAGTATGCCTGGCATTCTGCCACCATTTCTATCCTGTTGTCTCCCACTCTCTCTCTCTCCTTCCCCTGCACTTTCCTCAGGTTGGGTAACCATGTACTTCCACGAAGACATGTTTCTGTCTTCATTCTCTCTCTCTCCAGCCAGGTAACCTTGTACTTCCTCTACAGCAAGACTCCTGTTTCTGTCTCTCTGTCTCACTATAACCTTTCATCATCCGACACAAGATCACCTCCTCCAATGCCTCCTCCCTTCTTGAAAGTTTTATTTTTTTATGTCTTGCAAGTACTTGGTGACCCTGTCAGTACAGGTGCTACTTAAAAGCACCCAGTCCATACTCTAAAGCAGTTGGTGTTTGGAAGGGCATCCAGCTGTAAAAACCTTGCCAAAACCGACCTCGTCTGTGCTTGTGCTATGTAAAAATCACTAAGTCCACTCTACCACGTGGTTGGTGTCAGGAAGGGCATCCAACTGTAAAAACCTTGCCAAAACTGACCTCGTCTGTGCTTGTGCCATGTAAAAATCACTAAGTCCACTCTACCACGTGGTTGGTGTCAGGAAGGGCATCCAACTGTAAAAACCTTGCCAAAACTGACCTCGTCTGTGCTTGTGCCATGTAAAAATCACTAAGTCCACTCTACCAAGTGGTTGGTGTCAGGAAGGACATCCAACTGTAAAAATCCTGCCAAAACAGTCACAGAAGTCTGGTGCAAGCTTCTGTCTGGCTGGCTCTTATGAAACCGTCCCACCCATGCTAGCATGGAAGGTCGACATTAAACGATGATGATGATGATGAATTATGTCTGTATGTGTGTCAGTTAACATTTCTTTTGGTTACCTTTAAAGCTTTACTCTATATTAAAATGTAACAAATGACAGCTGATGTGTTTTCAGATATTGCTATCTTGTCATTATACTTATCAGCTGATATTATAAAGATATCTTATCTCAATCAGTATAATCGTTGATGACCTAATTAGCTGTAACGTCCTTATTGTTAGGAGAAATGGTAGGGTACTGAAGAGTACATGACTTCAATATATTTAGTTTATCTTTGCATTCTATATCCAACATACACAAGGCTCAACTTTGCTACACATCTTGTGGATGATAGTTGGGAAAAGGGTGTTTACTAATATGACCAACAGTAATAGTCTGTTAGCTTACATCTCCTAGCTCCTCCCCTTTTTACTTTATCATCATCATTGTTATTGTGGGCTTTGTTGTAGTAACACAATAAATCGTTGGTAAACTTCACAGATTTGAAAATAAAATATATATTTATATCATTACATGAAGAGACCAAAGACTTTAGTCTTTTAGTGCACTGAAATGATGGCTTGAATGAATTCTAGTAGCATTCTAAAGTAAGTACTAGTAAGAAACTACTTCCTTTCTGTTATTCTGTTTTTACTTTTGATACATTACCTATTCTCATCTGACTAATTACACGTTACAAAAGAGGAAACACAAGGGTTTCATAAACTTCTTAACTACACAACCATGCCTGCCTTTTGATCATGCCTCTGCATGTATGTGTGTACAAGGTGTATTCTAGAAGTCTTGAGACTTTTTCAGGGAAGACATTTATTTATTTCAAAGAAGTACAAGACTCTAAACTCCTTCAAAGTAAGTTTCTCTGACTTCAATGCACTTGTAATGGTCCAACCACTTCATGAAGGACCATGCAGATTCTCAAAAGTAAAGGTATCAAGACCTTTGTCACAGTCTCTTTTATCTTCACCTTTAGCTTGGGGAACAATCAAAAATCACAGGTAGGATGAGGGTCAGTTTCTGATGCCCATCTCTGTCGAGTAGTTGGTTACCAGGATGGAACTGTGAATTGCTGTTTTGTCATGGTGCATGTGCTCTGGCTTTTTATGATGAAATCTCTCCCTGAACTCACTTAAAACCTCTGTAAAGTACTCTCTGTTGACCAACTGACCAGTGGGGATCCAGTGAAAGTAGATGATGCCTTGCTATAATAAAAGGGGATCATCATGAATTTCCCAGTGGACATGCTTTGCCTAGCCTCTTGTGCCACTAAAAATTTGATGGTCAGATTATACAAGTTAATCTATTGGCAGTCTGGAGCTTTTCATATGTTTCTGTAGTGTTTTTGTCCAGTTTAAAACAAAACTTTATTGCATAGCAAGCTTCCAAATTGTCTTCACATCCCACCTGCATTCTGCAGACTAGCCAACTGTGACAAGCAGCGTTATGTAGGGTGTGTTTAAAGTGTTGTTATAGCCATTTCCTCCAATCTGGAATGACAAAAGTTGTCGATCAGCTTATTAGATGTATCATAATAACATTCTAAAATTACAATAATCTAGGACAGTTATTACTACCTCTCCTAGAAAACTTTCAAAACTTCTGAAATACACTTTGTGTGTGTGTGTGTGTGTGTGTGCACGCATGCGTGCATGTATGTGTGATATATCACACTTCATCTAACTAATGAAACTTATTTACTAAGAGTGTTCTACAACTAATTAGAAATTCTTATTGTAAATATATATAAACAAAAACAGAAGAAACCAAGGGAGTTATTGTTGCTGGCAGTACTAAACATATCAAATAGTCATATTGTGAGGGTTTTAAAAGATTTAGTAAAAGTTGTTGTGCCTTATTTGTACGTTTGATAAAAACTGACCTTATTTTGAGAGATAGGAGAAGTATTGCTTTGGATAAACAAAATGATAGCATAGATTAATTTAGTCAAAGCTTATTAAATTTTATGAGAAAATACTTTGATATTTAATTTATTTGGTTTTTGATGTTTTCTTTTAATACTTCAAGGGGTCTAGGTTTGTTATGTTGTAGTAAGTAGTTTTCTGATAGCAGTAAAATATTGTGTAGTATAGGTAGAGCCAGTGTCTGACTATTTTGTACTTCAGGTAAGGTCAACTACTTTCAGTCAAAAACTAAAAATTAAATTATCTAAAATACATTTTATAGAGAACATGAAAACATTATAATTGCTAAAATGATAAATAGAATTAATAATGGTTTTAAATTTTGGCAAAAGACCAGCAATATTGGGAGACGTGTAAGCCGACTACATCAACCCCAGTGCTCAACTGGTACTTATTTTATTGACCCCAAAAGGATGAAAGGCAAAGTCTACCCCAGCTGCATTTGAACTCAGAATGTAACAACAAATGAAATGCCACTAAATATTTTGCCCAGCATTCTAAAATAAATAATAAAAGAATCTTTGAATATTTTTTTCAAATACAAAAGAAAGTGTTTTAGTATTCATATTTGGAACAAAAGGGTATTTGGTATAATGCACAACTCTGCTAAGGGCAACATAAGATTGAAACCCTTTACTGCACATATCTTTAAGTCTCCTTATCTTTTAAGGTTACTTAGCACAACAACCTGGCATGTTATAACAATATTTTGCATACTATCTGCATGCTGACATGCAAGTCACTACCTAAAAGGATTTAATCCAAGGAACGTAACTTTTATGGGTTTAAGAACAAAACTTGTTTTTTTTTTTGTTCTCTTAGTATGTTTCCTTTGACTGTGGTTTTTCATCCATGAATTTCAGTCTGATTTTTTTACATCAACTCTAAGACCCATAAATTTGATGTAACATTTTCAGGCCTCCCGTAGCAAAGAGAGCAAACCATACTTTTCCATTCAACTTTATCTGATGATCAATAATTTACCTTTCATTTCTGGAAGATTATCATCATGAAACTTGTAACATTAATTGGCTGTTATGAGACTATAATATTAAATAAATAAATATATACACAATAATAATAATAATTTCAAATTTTGGCCCAAGGCCATCAGGTCTGGGGAAGGGTGTAAGTTGATTACATTGACCTTAGTGCTCAAATGATACTTATGAAAGGATGGAAGTAATAATGATAATAATAATAATAATAATAACTAATAAATAATTATAATATAAAATACCCTGATGCAGTACCAGGCACTGGCTCACTGGCTTCTGATCTTAACTCATTGGAAGGTTTTGTCTTGGTGTAAAAGATGGGCTACAGCAAATATTCTGCTCAATACCACAGATTTGCTAGTCAGTTGTTTGACCTTAACCAGTTGAGCATGTCCCTTGGTGGCTGATGATATGTGCATCTCTGATCACGAGCAGAAGTAGTGGGGGAGCATCATAGCCATATGCTGAGTGGAATTCTTTGGTGTTTGGATAATTCACCTCTGGAAACATAGGTGTTTCATTCAACATCCTTAAACAACCCTTATTCAAGGACCATTTAAATGGGATGGGCAACTTCACCTGAAGAAAATTCTAACTGGGCCCCCACCTACAAAGTCATGCACTGTTTATCTTGATATGAAATGACCATGTCTTGCACATATGGTTATGATCCATGTACCTGGTGTATCCTTATTAGACAGGTAGTCATGATGGGTATACTGGGCTTTGTATATTGTACCTCAGTGCCACTTTGATGACATGCACTGCTCTCTCACTCACTCAATAATAATAATAATAATAATAATAATAAACAGAAACAATTCCTATCATAGTAGGCGCCTTAGGTATAATAACAAAATATTCAGACAAATACATAACAAAAACACCAGGACTTACAAATATATATATAACATACAGAAAATTGCACTACTGGGCACTGCACACATCCTACACAAAAAAATCCTTTCAATACAGTAACCATAAGAGCATTACAGCAAACCACAGCACATACCCAAGGCACACAGAGCTGCGCTCGGTAGTGAAGTGAAAGCACGTTATAAAAATAAAGCTACTGAATAATAATAATAATAATAATACATGGATGATTTAAAGCTCTTTGCAAAAAATGACCAACAACTCAAAGGCCTACTAGCGATTGTTAAACAATTCAGTGATGACATCAGGATGCAATTTGGCCTTGATAAATGTGCAAAAGCTACCTTTATCAAAGGAAAAATGACAAATACATCTAATGTGAACCTTGACCAGCAAAATGTCATAAAAGAGTTAGAACCAGCGGAGAGCTACAAATACCTAGGGGTAATTGAAGGGGACAATATCAAGCACTCAGTGATGAGGGAAAGGATCAGAAGAGAATGTTATCGCAGGGTGAGAGCAATACTGAAGACAGAGCTGAACGCGAGAAACAGGATCGAAGCGATCAATGCTCTAGCCATACCAGTCGTGACTTACAGTTTCAACATCGTTAACTGGTCAATTACTGAAATATGTAATGTTGACAGAAAAATACGAAAACTGTTGACAATGCATAGAATGCACCACCCTAAGGCAGATATAGAACGTCTTTATCTGCCAAGAAAAGAAGGAGGCCGAGGACTTTTACAGCTGGCATTATCAATGAAGGTAGCCACAATTGGCCTAGACACCTATCTGAAAAACTCTGAGGACTGGATGCTAAAACTTGTCTTAAAATATGAAAGCAAGAAAGCATCTTACTCAGTAACAAAACAGGCAAAGGAATATCTAAGTGAATTCCAATTGCAACAAATTCAAGAATTAGACGAACTAGAAACACCTGCAGAAAAAGCTAAGCGCTTGAAAACCCGTGCTAAAATTGCTGCCTTAGCTATTATGACTGAAAAATGGCATGGAAAACCTCTCAATGGCAAATACCCAAAGAGAGCGAATAATGCAGATATTGACAAAGCCCTTACTCACCAATGGTTAATGGCCTCTGGCTTGAAATCAGAAACAGAGGGGTTTATCATAGCAGCCCAAGATCAATGCCTACCTACAAAGAACTACCAGGCCAACATATTAAAGAACGGCAGCTCCCCATTATGTCGTATATGCCAACAACAAAATGAGACCATCGATCATGTTGTCTCCATGTGCAGTCTGCTTGCGCCTACAGAGTATCTCAACAGGCATGATAGAGCTGCACAATATATTCACTGGGTAATATGCAAAAACCTGGACTTGCCCCATGATAAAAACTGGTGGGAACACAAACCACCCCCAGTACTTGAAAATGATCACATTGCACTCCTCTGGAACTTCACCATTCAAACTGACAGAAAGATAGACGCAAATAGGCCAGACATCATACTGAAAGACTTCAGACAAAAATCATGCCTCCTCATTGATATGACTGTCCCAATCGATACAAACGTATCTGTCAAGACCTACCAAAAACTGAGCAAATATAAAGATCTTGAAATAGAAATTAGCAAAATGTGGAATCTGAAGACGAAAACAATACCTATTGTCATAGGTACCCTGGGAATGACAGCGAAACGGGCTGATTACTACCTAGATCAGATTCCAGGAAACCCCAAAATGGCTGAAGTTCAAAAAATAGTGCTCATGGGAACTGCCCATATCCTACGTAAAATACTGTCTATGTGATCTCAAATTTTAAAGCAAACACATAATTTTCTTATGGTTTCTTAAACATTCACTTGAACAAAACTGTACAAATACAAATATATGGTACCCTAGGCATAACACCTACATGAACTTCTAATTTGTTGTCTCTTGAGGTCTCTGGGTGAGACTTGGATCCAACTTGTACAAATGCAAAACAAAAGTCAAACATAAAATAATAATAATAATAATAATAGTCGTCGTCGTCGTCGTCGTCGTCGTCGTCGTCGTCATCGTCATCATCATCATCATCATCATCATCATCATCATCATCATCATCATTATAATAATAATAATAATAATAATAATAATAATAATAATAATAATAATAATAATAATATTGGGGAGTGGGGCTAGTTAATTACATCAGCCCTAGTGGTTAACTGATACTTATTTTATTGATTCCGAAAGAATGAAAAGCAAAGTTGACATCAGCGTAATTTGAATTCAGAATGTCAAGGCAGGTGAAATACTATCAGGCATTTTGACTGGCATGCTACCGATTCTGCCAGCTTGCTGCCTTTAAAATTTTAGTAAGACCCCTTAATGCAACCCCTGGGTAAGATTGAACCGTGCCGAGGATGTTCATTGTTGTTGTCTACATATGTCTCTATCCACAAGACCACCAAGAAGCCCAACCATAATAATAATAATGATTTCAAATTTTAGCACAAAGCCAGAAGTTTCGTGGGAGGGGATAAATCGGTTACATTGAACTCAGTGTTCAACTGGTACTTATTTTATCGACTCCGAAAGGATGAAAGGCAAAGTCAACCTCGGCAGAATTTGAACGCAGATTGTGAAGACTGACGAAATGCCACTAAGCATTTCCCCCGGAGTGTTAAACATTTGGTGAAAAATACATCTCTAAAACTAGTTCAGATGTATCTTTCGGGTGGTGGGGTACATATGTCTCGTTGCCGAGTGGTGTGGAGAGAGAGTAGGAAGAAAAGAAAGAGAGAGGGAGAAGCGAGAGAGCTGGAGGGAAAGAGGGAGAGTTAGAAAGAGAGAGAAGTTGAAAAAAATCAAATAGTATTAATAAAAATAAAGGAAAATAACTTTAGGAAAAAAAAAAACGAAAACAATTTTATTTTCCAAATAGCAACACAATAAATACGTAAAGGAGGCGAATAAACCATTAGCTATATGAGGGGTGAAGAGGTCATACCCTGATTCGAGGTTGAAATTGCCGAACTGATACAGAATAGTGTCAATTATATACAGCTGTGTCTTGAGAGCAATGTTTAACTCCTTGAACATGGCCTCGCTTCTACGTCTCACTCTGCGGCATCGAGTAAGTTTTGTGGCTATTGATGATGTATCTTCACTTGCTCGTTTCACCATAGTACATATATGCAGCAGGAGCAAGTTTTTGTTATTATTTGTTCATGCATTGAGAAATAATCTTTCTGTGTATACATGCACATGCTGTTATATGGTGCATATATACACAGTTCTTTATGCACATTTGTTAATTGTTACATGTGCGTGTGCATGCGTAGTTATATATTTTTTTAGTATGTATACGTGTATTTTGCCCTTTTTGTATGTATACGTGTAGTTTGCCCTTTTTGTGTGTATACGTGTATTTTTACGTGTACTTATGTATACCTTATTTTGTTTAGCCCTAGGTTAGATTTTGTATTCCAGACCTATGATAAAAATTATTTAGCCATAACATTCCTTTCTTTTCTTTATTTTCAAAACTACTTTTACTCAATAGGTCCGTCTCGTCTTAATTTTTAAGACGGTAGATTTGCGGGATATTTGGCTGCTATTTTTAGCGATGAAGCGACTATGTAGTGGTTTCTATCTTGCCCTTACATGTAGTTGTTACATGTATACCTGCGTAGATGTTACCTTGTGTGTGTGTGCAAGTTTGTACATGTGTCTGCATCTTACATAACAAATTATATAATGGAGTTGAATGTAACCCACTGTATCTTGTTACGGCCTTCGATCATTTTTCGCTTAGTCTCTGAATTATGTGTGAAATCTTGCTCAACAACCTGCCTATTTTTCATGATGTATTTACATGTAGGCGTAGTGTTTTTGAACTAGATGTGGAATGAAACCATTTACAATGTTACAGAAAATGTTTACTCACAGCGTTTTGTTTAGATAACTTATTTCATTTAATTAAATGCTCAAGGTACTGTTCACACAATATATACATTTCACGAGAACAATTCGTGTTGACAATTACATAAAATATTATTTTTACCGCTTTACCCTACATTAAACGACAGTTCTTTTGCATAAACTGACTTTACTGTATTTATAAAAGAGAAAAAGTCAGGTAGTTATTGAATTTAGTTGCCCTTTTTTATTGGTTGCTTAAAATCATCCCCATACCATTTTTTTTTTTTTTTGCGGTAAATTATATATTGCAGGGTTCTGTATAACTGGGAAGTTTTTTTGTTCACTTGAATTTGTTTTTCCAAACCTTTTCCTTTTTCTTTTTAAAACATGTCTAGGATTTTTCGTGTTTAAATAGCACAGGCAATCTTGCTCAAAACGTTGGCACTCACTTCTCACAACATACGAACTTATTTTACGAGTAATAAATTTTATGTAAAAGCAATAAAAGGTTAATAACATTAACCTTCTTTGCCCTTCAGTTATTTTCAATATTTTTCTTGTTTATGTAAGCACAATGCCTTAGATTTATAAGTCCACTCAATCAGAAAGCATCACTTGAGTACTTTATCTTCCTGCCATGTATCTAGAAGTAGTTAAATTATCAGTGCCCTTATTTTACAAGAAACATTCATACGATGTTTTGAGATCATCTATGTAAGTTAGTGAAACATGTAAATTAAACAGTTACTTTTTTTATTATAGTGAACTATGTCATCCACCAGTATTATATATTTAAAATTGGAAGAGTGGGCTATGTGAGAACTATCTTTTCTTTTTCCAATCACTGGCGACAAAATGAAAACTATTGACCATTTCATTGATGATCCAGTACCTCATCAATCTGTCGAACTCCGTGTCTTGAAATTTATAACAAATGTGAAAGCTGATTATCTGACATACATTTTTTTTTCTCAGAGACATTAGGCTACTATTACATGGGTACCACTTTTGAATTACTGATATTGAAGTTACAATCCAATGTACCATATCAGTATCTGATATCCAAATGATTTCTTAAAAAAGAAAATCGTTAATCAGTTACTGTGAATTATACTAGTAAATGCATATGGTCTACCTTATATAAGATGTATATTTTAGATCAAACTAATTATACTTCCAGAATTTCAGTGCTTCTTCAATAATGATCCTTTAACCTTCATGTTTGTGCAAATTCTGCATCAAAACAAAATAATCAGGAAAAATGAATTTCCTTCTCTTTCTGAAGTTACCTGTGAAAAGACAAAAAGAAAACCACAACTAGAATGGGCACAGTAAATACTTTCACCTGACTGCCTTCAAATAATTAACATGGGGCAAAATTTTACATTTATGAAAACTAGAAAATCAGGTGGCAAGTGATGTAAGACAGAAATAAGCTATCTTGGGATCTGGATCTGTAATATAGCTTGAAATTTCTTGAATTCAAGTTTTCTCCTTGTGTACAATAGGACAGGAATTATCACCATTAGTAGCTCACTAATCTTACTACTTTTAGAAATGGATTGAACCCCAGGTGGTTTTGAATGGAGGTAGTAGACATGCTGATAGAAAAACAGATAGGCAGATGGACAGAGAGCTGCTCAGTTATAGAGGTGCAAGTTGGAAAATAAGCATGCTTGTGCATATACAGTGCATGTATATGCATATTGTTATTTACCACATTCCCGTTTTGAGTCAGACCCACTGAAGAACTATTTTCTTATGTCACCAGTGGGATCTTGTGTTGGAGAAGTTTGGCAACAGCAGTGTTTTTAGCTTAGACACCTGCAAAGCCTTCATCCATGTTGTGGATTTCCTATCAAAGCTTTCTGACTATAGGCTCCACTCATCTTTTAGATATGTAGCTTCCAACCAGATCACACAGCTGCAGAATATGTTGATAGAGCTCTTTCTGTCCCACATTCAGTCAACTCTGGTAATACCCATGGGTTAGGTTTTGCCCTCCACTCTCTTTGACCTATACATCAATGACCTACTTGCTGTCACATCCAACAACTCTCTTATACGGGTGTTACAATTCTTCATTTCTTCCTAACCATCTCCAACTATACATCATCAACACACAACTTAGACACCACATGCCAAACCTGCACTGATTCCATGAACAGTGATTTTGCGAATGTCCTAGTACGACCATGCCAATCTTGTTGCTTTTAGTGTCAAAAAATGTTCAAGCACTACTTATATCAAGAAAATACTGTTGCATTGGCCTGCCCCAAACAGAAGTGGTACTCTACTAGAGCCTTCACAGTTGCACCAAATAACATATTCTTAACATACCTAAGACTGGCCCTTCTCTTCCAGGCCATAAAATATTTCAGCCCTCCAAAATTGTCTACTCTCTACAAAGCTTGAGTGAGGCTCAAAAAGGAATATTGCTCCCACATCTGGGATATTGCTAAGCACTCAGGCATCCTAGTCTGCCTTCAAAGAAAGACCACTTGACTGATTGGCATTACAGGAATCCCTCGACTATCATGGGTGTTATGTTCCAAAACCTCCTGCGATAGGTGAAAATCCACAAAGTAGAAACAGTATTGTTGTGTGGTGAGGGATTACTGTAACTCACTCACAGACATTCCAGTCTTTGGCCATCTCTTTTTCCCTGTCTTTTCTATTGTTACTTTAATGACCTGCTCCTTAGTATTGGCTGGTCTGGTATCTCTTATACTCAGGCGTTCACAACACACTTGTCTCATCAGTTCTCATTAACCTTTGTGTCCAAGATCCTGCAGGTCCTACACTAACCAGTATGTTCAGTCCTTCCACCTCGAAACACCAACTCTCTGGAATCTTCTGCTCGTTCCTTTCACCTTTCCTGAAAGTGTTTAAACTGCAACAGTTTAAACAAAACATTAATGACATCAAACTCATGACCATTGTATGAAGGTCTGGAGGAAGGCACAATGACCCTTCTTCCAAACTTAATAAGTTTGGAAAAAAGTGGGAGAGAGAGCATGGAGGTTAGCAGCTTTGTGGATGCATTTGGATGTGAAAATATTGGAGCTAACAGGTTAATTTCAATTAAGTGTTTGTATAGACACGAATGTGCATATTTTTAATTCAAAAGTTGTTTATAAGTCAGTCACCTCCAACTGACCAGAAAAATCTCCTCCCTACCTTACATTGATTAATAATCCCCCTCTTCCTTTCTTACTGTTTTTACCTCCAACTTCACTAAGATTTTCTGCCTTTCTCTTTCTCACCACTTTCTTCCCATGTATTTGGGAAACAATTTTTTCATTAGTATTGGGTTAAAGTTTGAATACAGAAGTAGAGAAGTCATACTTCTGCTTTTACTCTCTTTATTTCAGCTTATATTGTATTGGCTTTTGAACAATTTAAATTTTCTTTTCAATTCCCAACCGTGTGGTCTTAGATTCAGTCTTACTGCATGGCACTTTGGGCAAATGTTTTCTATTATGGCCCTAGTTTTCTATTATTACACAGGATTCAATGCTCTATATCAAAGGCTTACAGTGGATTGCTTACCAACCCGAACTGTTAACCACTCACAGTTCTTTATAACAATAAGACAGTTCACCTTCTGTCTCCCCACTTTAGAATCAGTCTCCCCACTTTAGAATCAGTCTCCCCCATCTTCTCCCATTTTGAGAATTGAACTCCTCTTAGAGTTTTAATATCTCTTACATTTAGGGTTCAATTCCAGTGTTTCCTTCCTTTTCCGTTTTCTGGTGCTAGAAAAAGTAGTTTCAAATTACTTGGGTGTTGGTACCTCAAAAGTGTTGCACAATACTTCAGTGGGGATCTCATCCTCGTCACCACTTTTATATCCTTGTATGTTGGATATATAATGTAATGAAGCAGGGGGGAAAGAAAGTATTTACTTGATGCTCTACTATTAATATTACACGAGACTCAACACTCTATATCAAAGGCTCATAGTGAACTGCTTACTAACCCGAACTGCCAATCAGTCACAGTTCTTTACTTTATAACAATGAGACAGTCCACCTTCAGTCATTTGTGGTGGGTGGTCAGAATCCATCCACAACAGTTTTGCTGTAAGATTGGCAATGAATGCTGTTGGCCTTGTATATTTTAGGGAAAGCATATAGTGATATTGTTTGTAGTTCCTTTTCTCTGAGACATTATACAAAGGTTGGCTGAAAAGTTCATAGGCTGACCAAGATACTCTCATAGAATGTGACCAAATGTTTATTTTCCAACATCGCTCTTCTTGTGGTTCACACACTTCTTTCATCAGTGTTGCAGTCCTTGGATCCCATTGGTGAAGAAGTTTCCATTCTGTTGGTCTAAAAGTCATCAACAGCAGATATGACATCACCAGTACAATACTGGTTTCCAGGCAAGTTTCTTCAGGTTGGGGAACAGATGATAGTCAGATGGGGCCAAATCAGGAGAATAGTCATTGAAAGCAAGGACTTCTTCCTGATGAAAGAAGACCCTTTTCCTCCATTTTCTTGGGCGTTTGGTTTTGATAGCCTTTTGTAACTGCCTCAGTAAGTTGGCATAGTACTCTCCATTGGTGGTGTGGCCCTTTTGAAGATAGTTAATGAATACAATGCCTTTTGCATCTCAAAAAAACTGAGGCCATTTCCTTCCCTGCACATGGAATGATCCTGAATTTCTTTGGGGCAGGTGAAGAGAGGTGTTTCCAGTGCATGGATTGTCTCTTTGTCTTTGGCTCAAAGTAATGAACTTAAGGCTCATCCTGGGTAAGAAAATGTTCAAGGAAACAGTTGGACTTGCGTCAATCAACATTAGATATAGATCAATGTTTTTCCTCAGTGATGGTAGTTGCATGACATTAGACTTTGGGTCATCTTCAACACTCTCCCTTCCTCCCCTAAATTTAGTTGCCTACTTTTGATAACACCATGATGCCAAATTTTGTTTCTTTTTAAGAGTAGTTGCTACTAGTTTCTTTTGAAATCTTTTTTGAGCAGCCAGGTGTCTGTTTACCTGGAAAGAAACAATGCAGTTATTAAGAAAAATGCAAATTAATGCATGCAAAATTTCACAGCTCCAACATCACTCCTTCATTGTCAG
This sequence comes from Octopus bimaculoides, assembly GCF_046866305.1. Classification (NCBI taxonomy): domain Eukaryota; kingdom Metazoa; phylum Mollusca; class Cephalopoda; order Octopoda; family Octopodidae; genus Octopus; species Octopus bimaculoides. Next base: position 22,250,895 of record NC_142938.1, on the reverse strand, counting down.
CCTATGAATTTTTCAACCCACCCATGTATAGTGGGTATAAGTAAATTCAGGTCAACAGAGAATCAAAATCAGGTCATGACCTTGCTTTGCCAGGAGCTTGCTTTTTGTGTGACAGTACTTGTGCGATCATGAATAAAAAGTATTAAAACCATATATGTGAACAATAGTTCATTATTGTTGTTTACTGTAAACTATACTGCCACAGCAGCTGCATGTTTAGCCACCATATAACAATTACACATGATTTAATGGCAGAATATTACTACAGCATTATAAGCCAATTATAGTTTCTACAACTAAGGTTGCTCAAAACACACTCTCACCAAAACTGAAGAAAAGAACATGTACAAGTGAGGATATAACAGAGTTTGAATATCATAGAATATGTTGAGTACTTACTGATGAAACTTAAATCAGTATAGATTGTTATAAGAAATGTATTTCATATATACACATATATAGATCATCATCATACGATGTAAGCTTGAGAGGAACAATCAACTGACCAACATTTATATCAGCTACATTATATATATATATATATATATATATATATATATATATATATACACACATACATAAATAGCTGATATAAATGTTGGTTAGTTGGTTTCTCCTCTTGTGCTTACATTGTATGGAGAGAAGGGGAGAGACAGTAAAAGAGAGATACAGAGAAAGCTACTGTAAGTAGTGCAGGATAAGTACACATGCTAGGCTTGCTGGCAGGCAATGAATAAAGGAATGCTACACACACACAGAGGAGAGAAAGTGTCATTAACAGAGAAGGAGTGTGTGTGAACTTCCATAATTTAAAATCAGTATGGAGAGTAAATTTTTAATTTTTTTGAATACTGTTTTATTCAATTTTATTTGAAGGTAATATTTTTCTATCAAAAATTATTTTTTTATCAAGAAATTTGATATGTTAAATTAAAATTGTATGCCACGTTATCTGATATTACCGATGGTGGCAGAAGTATACTTGCAAAGTTACATGGTATGTGACAGGTAACATTCTAGTGTGTGTATATATTGTATATATGTGCATGTACATATATGTATGTACGTGTGTGTGTATATATTGTATATATGTGCATGTATATATATGTATGTACGTGTGTGTGTATATATTGTATATCTGTGCATGTATATATATGTATGTACGTGTGTGTATATTACGTTCTATGCTGGTATAACATTCTATGAGCAGGTATGCATGATATGATGCAATATGGTACTTAAATTGATATTTTTCAGTTACTTATGATTACGCCTTATAATTATAATATATTCTTTATATAAACGTGTGTGTGTGTGTATGCATATATTTATTTATATATATATATATATATATATATATATAAATCCTTTTTGTATATGTAAGTATATGCCATACTTTTATACTGTTATATCTCCTTATATCAGTACACACTTTAGGAATTTTCATAATTGTTAAATTTTTTTGTATCCTTATATTTTTTAAATAAGGCTATATGTTATTGAATCATTTATCTTATTATTCTGCCTCTGATCTATTACTTTCAATCAATAAGGTAATGTGTACCTCTTTCCCATATGTAAGATGAGCTCATGGCTTGAGTGGTCTTTGTAGTGACTACCTAACAGTTCTGTAAGGATGAGATGTTATGGAGCCTTTATATAAAAGTAATCTTTCCTTTTACCACTTAAACTGGTCTATATGTCCCTTAACTTACCTGGTTCTGATATCATTACCAAATTTTAAAAAAAATTTATTTTTATACAACATATAATACACAGATTTTGCCATACCTTGATTATAAACCTTTCCCTTCTGTGCTCTTAATGTTTATCTAGATCTCGTAGTGCATGTTTGTGTGTGTGTGTATATACATGCGTGTGTGTCAATATGTGTGAATATACATGTGTAGGTGTGTGTATGTGTATATATATATATATATATATATATATATATATATATGTGTATGTATGTGTGCATATATGTTTGTATGTATGTGTGCATATGTTTGTATGTATGTGTGCATATATGTTTGTATGTATGTGTGCATATATGTTTGTATGTATGTGTGCATATATGTTTGTATGTATGTGTGCATATATGTTTGTATGTATGTGTGCATATATGTTTGTATGTATGTGTGCATATATGTTTGTATGTATGTGTGCATATATGTTTGTATGTATGTGTGCATATGTGTGTATGTATGTGTGCATATATGTGTGTATGTATGTGTGCATATATGTGTGTATGTATGTGTGCATATACATGTGTGTGTGAGTGTGTACATATTCAGGGGTTGGACAAAATAATGGAAACACCTTAAAATTTCAAACAAATTATTTTAAAATGGGGTAGGACTGCCTTTGGCAGTAATTCCAGCTTGAGTTCTACAAGGTTTGGACTCGTACAAAGTTTGAATTGTTTCCAAAGAAATGTTTGTCCATTCTTCAGCTAAAACAGTCTCCAGTTCTTGTAGTGATGATGGTGGAAGGTATCGACTCCTTACATGTTTTTCTAAAGTGCACCATAAATGCTCAATAACATTGAGATCTGGGGACTGGTGGTCAGATAAGATGTTCAGCTCCACTAGAATGTTTTTATGAATACTACTGAATTACATGAATCCATATATTGTGACTTAGATATATATGATATAATCTTGGTGATAGGAAGGGCATCTGGTTGTAGATGCCTTAGCAAATTCTGTCTGACCCATCTAAGCAAGGAAAAGTTGACATTAAAATGATGCTAGTAGTTGGTGAGAGTAAATTTCCTTACAACTCTGTGGTTCAGCTATTGGGACATTAAGAAGTTTACTCTCAATAGCTGACACACACACACACACACTATTAAACATGCACACACATCTCATCTACATGCGCACAACTCCTACCTCTCTCTTTCTCTGTTCACAGCATTATCCAAGTTAGAAAATTACTATTTTCAAATCTCACAACGTGAGATATTCAGCAACAGTACTTTGTAGTAAAGATTGTTTGCCAACATAACATGGCAGTCCTGGTTTAGGACTAATATTGCTGTAATTTAGCCCCAGGAGACATCGTCTCCAGCTGGCTATACGACACGATATGTGTCCTTATATTTTCGAACAAGAGAATCTAGCACCCCCACTCAGCTCAAAACAATATCTGTGTATCGTGATTTCTGGGTTATTTCCCTTCATCAGCACAGAATAATTGCTCAACTAGAGGTGGCTCACAATGCGAGATATTCAGCAATAATACTTTGTAGTAAAGATTGTTTGCCAACATAACATGGCAGTCCTGGTTTAGGACCAATGTTGCTGTAATTTAGCCTCAGTAATTTTCTAATTTATAAATCATTGACTAGTTGTCACCTTGAAAACTATATTTCGAACAGGAATTTGGCAGTGCCACCTTTAGCCAAGCAATTATTCTGTGCTGATGAAGGGAAATAACCCAGAAATCGCGATACATAGATATTGTTTTGAGCTGAGTGGGGGCGCTAGATTCCCTTGTTCGAAAATATAAGGACACAGATCGTGTCGCATAGCCAGCTGGAGACGATGTCTCCTGGGGCTAAATTACAGCAACATTAGTCCTAAACCAGGACTGCCATGTTATGTTGGCAATCTTTACTACATTATCCAAGTTGTTAAAGGTCATAATCATTAATTCTTCTGCTTTTGTGTTTATTCTAAGCAATCTATCTTCTCCATATTTGGTTTCCCTACCAAGTATTATTCTATACTTCTAATTATCTTGTATATATTTCTATGCCATAGTTTATCACAGACAAGTTCCATGTTCAATGTTTGGGATACTTTGTTGAAGCTACAGTTTCACTGTTTATTGGCTGATGTGAATTTTAAAGGGACAGATAGGCCAGTTGTTTAGCCCCATGTCAGCCTTCTTGAGCATAATTCTGAACAAAGGCATTCAAAACCTGATATATCATTAAGGCATAGTATATCTAGGATTATACTGGATGCATCAAATTCTTCAGATGGTTAAGTTGGATTTAAGGGAAATTTGGCTGCTATGTTTAGTGCCTACCTATCCTGTCATTGTTTAAGGCATAATGTATCTACAATATTGGCTTGGGTATGCTTTGTTTTTTTTTCAATATCATCAGATGAGATTTGAGGGAGATTTGGCTGCTCTTTCTATTACCTGATCATCCTGTAATTGTTTAAGGCATAGCGTACCTAGGACTACATTGACTTTGATACATATCTTTTTAAGATGGTAAGATGGGATTTGAAGTAAACTTGGCTTATGTGTAATAGGTTAGTTACCACGAAGAAGCTTCCATGGGATAGATTGATAGAGGAAGTAGGGAAGGAGGTATTTTCAGTTTCTCTTAACTTTTCACTCTTTCACTAACACATTTCTGCTGATGTGTGTGTGTGTGTATGCATGCACGTTTTATTTTCATTAGTTTTTTAAATTTTTTTTTTTATTTTGTTATGTCACTTGACCTTCAATTTTGTTGGCTGTTCAATTGTACATCATTTATAATTGGATCTGAAATGCAGCATACCACTTGTTAACTTGCTGTTGAGATAGTAAAACGACTCTTGGGAGAACTGAAGAGCAGAAGGTCTTCAGAGAAGAAGTCCTCTTCATGCAAGTGTTTCAACTGTTTTGGCCCTTAACTCCCTTACACTGTAAGGGCGGGGAGGGGCGGGGGCAGGCGACATCCAGGTCATGACTCCTGGATACTTCCCTGCTGCCACTTTCTGTACTATTGATTTATATTAGTTTTTATCTTTTATTTTGCTTTCAGGTGTCTTTCTTGGGATCAGTGTCTCAGTTCCACACCCAGACGTGTCGCTATGCAGCTGTAAGTTTTTTAAAAACATTTTATCATTTTGTTTTTTAAATCAGCAATATATACCAGAAAAATTAATTTAACACTTATAATAAGAATAGATGTTTTAGTGAAAAGTTTTTAAAATTTTTGTTTTATACATATTGATTTGGATGATCAAATAAAAAAAATATGAAGTACTTCCAATATGTAGTAGTGTCTTTATTTTTTGGTGTAACTTCACCACTCAATTGTTCCTGCTCTGCCAGAGCATTGTAATGCTGTGGAGAGTGTATGTGCTACTGTAATGCTCTTTTCAAAGAATAAATGAATAATTTTATTTGCAAACAGCAAATGAGTCATTCCAGCACTAAGATTGTAGTGTGTGTGTGTGTGTGTGTGTGTGTGTGTGTATATATATTATATATATGCGGCATGTATGTATGTAGTCAAAAGCTTTTTCGTATTTCAAGCTTTAATTGATAGTTCAAACAAATTAGATATGTAAAGAGTTTATTCATCAAAATATATCCCATCATATTCTATTGTCTGTTGCCATCATGCCAGACACACAATTTCACACCTATACCATTTGGCTGATTTAGAGGCAAAAAGACTCCTTGTACTAGTTTTCAACCTCCTCCACATTTTTGAACCTCTTTCTCAGAGGAAATGAGCCATGGCTTGGAAAAAGTGGTAATCTGATGATGCAAGGTCTGACCTGTAGGCAGGGTGAGGCAGCACTTCCAGCCTCTCAAGTTCCTTAGGTTTCTGTTTGGTCACATTGGCTGTGTGTGCCAGAGCATTGTCATACTGTGGGGAGTGTGTGTGTTCAATTGACCAATGCTGGGTAGTGCACTTTCAAAGCACTACAGCATGACCATTTGGAACAAGCTCAAAGTGCAACACTCTCTTGAAATTTCATCAAGTACACAATATGTAATTTTGGGGCAGTTTGTCTCTTTCCCAGTCAGCAAACATTTTATGTTATGCATTATAAATAGCTAATAATTAATAAATATGTTACAGTCCAGCAGTAAATATTTCATTTAAATGTTCACAAGTGTACTTCAGTTATTATTGACATAGCAGATGAAATACATCTTCATTTACTTTACTAACACCTCATTGCACCAAAGAAACCCCATATTGCAATAATATCAATCTTGTGCTGTAATGTGATCTAAATTAAAACCTATCAAAATTTTATGTTAATCTATATTCCAATCCCCAGTGTAATAATATGTTATTCTTTTTAATTCTTCATTATACACATAAAGAATTGAAACAAAGGCCATATATTTGAACCGAAATATGGTAATAAAAGTATTCACTAACCTTACAATGTAATATTGTGCCACCCTTTAACCAAATTCATTGAAATGCCTTTTTAATAAGATATATTAATGGTTTTATTATCATATTTCTATTGAAATACACTGCTTTGTTCCAATTAATCTTTAAAATGATGAAGAATTTAATAAACTGTTTTGTTATTAACTTGGAATTTTTGATGGATGGTTTTTTTAAAACAGGAAGTGTGTATCATGGTACCAAAGGTAGTCTCTGGTGAGTTGGTATCAAAATGGTTAAACAGCTCAATAACTGAAGTAATTCTTCCTATTTGGCCCAGTAAAAAAACAGTTCTTCCATATTTAAAGAAATTCAGGTTAAAAAGAAGCAGTTTGAGTTGTTCATTTATTCAAGAACCACAACTTCTTAAATGTAATGGGACTACTAAATGCAACTTTTCCAATTAGTACTGTTCATTAATGTTCATCCATTCAGTATTGTGTTGCAATGGGAGAAACAGAGAAATGAAATATGATTTTGTTGAATTATTGCAGCCAACCACAAAAATGTTCATCGATGGAGAATTTGTGGAGTCCAAGACAAACAAATGGATTGACTTGCATAATCCTGTAAGTACATTTATATTTACACAACTACATACACATGAATATACTGAAACACGTACACACACATGTGCACAACACACACACACACACCCACACACACACACACACGCATGCAATCAAATACAGTCAGATATGAAAATAGAGAAATGTATATTGTATATAGATAGATACACACAGAATACAAATGAGATACCTGGCTTATACATGAGCAAATGGGGGAGTATCTGTGTAAGTGCTCACTCTGGTAAAAATAGCAGCCAAATTTCCTTCAGCTCACATGCTATTTTAACGAAGTGTTGTCTTAGATATACTGTGTCTGAATAAAAAAACAAGGTTACAGTAGAAATGGCATGAATAAAAATTCTGCTCAGTCAAAACTGAACGACGACACGCAAGCGCTACAATAAAAATGTAAGCTTGATATGAATGGTTCACAACAGATTACACAATCAGACTTAAGTTTGGGTGTTCACATGACATGTTTGTTCACATAGTAATGTGAAACAGTTTTGTGGAACAAAAACGAAAATTTCTCGAATTGTCCTTTTCAAAAGTAAACATTAAATGTTAACAAAAAAAAGAAGAAAAACCAAATCTCGCCATCTCAAATATGGAGTGATACACTGCTGTCATTGTTACCAATGGTTGCCTTATAGAGGATCATGTTTATGTTTCTGTATAATTGCCGTAAAGAAATATTCTTAAAAACAAACATTTAGATCCACTCAAATATGTTTGGGACATGTTTTACAAAGGCTATTTACACTGCTAAATTTGCTAGAACCTTTCTTACCTTTTGGTAACAGGTGCTTAAAAACATTAAATCATTTCAAGGTGTCCTCTCTCGGCGGAATGGTGAGCAAATTTCTCACTCCTTGACAACCATCAGTACCCATGTACCACAAGGAAGACAACTCTTAAATGACTACGGAAACGTTTTTTTAAAATAGTAAATTAACATCAAAATGTGCTGATCATGCATGATGCCAGTCCAGCTAAACAAAATATAGTAGTGGGCACAAGAAAGCAGTGTTGTGAATAAACAAACATTTGTAATAATGTGTAACAGTAACTTCTAACATTTTATTTATATTTTTACTGTGATTATATGGTTGAATCATTCATCTCTTTAGTGAAGAAACGTTTAAATATTTTTACTTCTTTCCACTGAAATTTAATACTAAGACTATTAATGCCGGAGCTTACCTTTTTCTTGTGTAAAGTATATATGTGCGTATGTGGGCATACATAGTGTACTAATAGATCTACCTATATTTAAGTCTATCTCTTTACCTAAATCTATCCATCAATCAAATGAACATATTCTATCTACTTCACAGGCCACAAATGAAGTCATTACACGGGTGCCAGAATCTACCCAGGAGGAGATGAATGCAGCTGTAGAGTCTTGCAAAAAAGCCTTCAGTTCGTGGCGCAACAGTACCATCCTGACTAGACAGCAGTGCATGTTCAATCTCCAGCAACTGATCAAAGACAATATGGTATGTTACTCTGTTGGTGTGTTTTGATAATGGTTGTGTTGACAGTGGTATTCTGTAGCACTAGGTCAGCCCTTACCCACCAGATCTATGATTAAAGGCATTCCAGCTGTGTCCATCCCATCTTTTTTGAGTTTCAAGAACTACATTGTTGGTGTATCTTTTTAATATATTTATCAGTATGGTATGATATAAGGTTGCTTTGGCTGTTATTTATAGCCGGTTGATTTGAATGGTAGACTGTTTGTGTATGTTGTTATTTAGCCTCAGGTGAATCCTGATACAGAGTAATCTTAAAAACAAAACAAAATAAAACAAAAAAAACCTTAGAGTTATACCATCCCATTTTCTTTTCTTTTTTTTTGTTTTAGTCCTAATGTACCCCGTGTTATATTACTAGATGTGCCCAAAGTGGTGAGCTGGTAGAACTGTTAGCATGCTAGACAAAGTGCTTAGCTTCATTTTGTCAGTCTTTACATTCTGAGTTCAAATTCTGCCAAGGTTACATAAAACAGTATATTATGATTTAAAGGAGTTTGATCACTCTTCCTTCATAGAAGCTCCCTCATTATGACTGGTGTTTGTGGAGGTATACCTACAGCTGGTGTTCACGTTTTATTTTATTCAAGTGTTTATTGGAGAACAAGCACCTAAATTTAACCTGGCTTTAAATAAAAGGATTTTGTGATACTTTGTTTTAAATGTTTGTTTTTGTAATTTTTCAGGGAAAGCTGGCAAAAAATATCACTGAAGAGCAAGGGAAAACTCTGGTCGATGCTGAAGGAGATGTTCTTCGAGGTCTACGTAAGTAGTTTCATTGTATACTTGCATGTTGGAGGCGTCTGTAACACTAGTTATCTCTTTTGTTTCCTTGTCTTGAATCATGTCAGAGAATAAGGTTGTCTGTGACTCACTTGGTTTTCACTGCAATTGATATCTTTTTACTGTTTATTTTTTGGATTGCATACTGAAAGTCTTAATACAGAAAGAGTTTACTTCAGAAATTGTCTATGGTTGAGACATTTACCACATCTCATTCAAAGTGTCTTGTTCACATTCCTTGAACTTTAACCTCAAACAAAACTAAAGAACTGGTGCTTAGCAATGTGACAATGCTTAATTTTTTTTGGTGTTGTTTTTCTTGTCACTCTAAGCTTTTAGCATTCAGATTCTTCTGTCAAATGTTCTGGTTATTTATTCATATTGTTCTGAATTAATCATGATATATCTTGTAGCTTTGAAACTTCTATGATGTGATTGTTTATTTGTAGAATGGCATTGAAGGATAGGTGTGAGAGGTCAGATCTGTCTGGCTTGAACATAAAACATAGATACAAACTTTTTACCAGTTCAAATATACTTGAGGCATATTCAAATCCATGCCTCAAACATATTTGAACTAGTAACAAGGTTGTATTTATACACATCACTGCTTAGTGCTGTCACCCCATATAAAACATCAACTATTTGGGATGCTTATGGCCAGTCTAAATGCTAAAAGTATCAGGTCAGCCCTGATTAAGCAAGAATTATGATTAAAGGTATTCCAACCATGACCATCCTATTCTTATTCAGAGATTCTGTGTTTGGGAGTGTGAAATGTGTCCTTCTGTTTTTAAGAAGGTTGTTTGTGGTTCGTAGGATTTAGCTGCTCTTTCTAGTGGGTTGAGCAACAACATAGACACTTTCTCATTGGCTGATTTAAAAATAAAAGATAAGGGCAGAAGACTGAAGTATTAAAATAAATTTGTCTCTATATCTTGTACTGCAGTGATTTTCATCACTTTTCTTTACATATTTTCTGTGACTTGTATACTGACCATCAAGTGTAGTACTGAGCCATTGATTTACTACTAAAATCTTACTTTGAGTTGGTAGTATGGTAGTTAGGGCATGTTTTGTGTAAGGTGATGGTCTTGGTACATGTGTTAGGTGATGTTATAGCAATGAGTGTGTGTTGTGTAAGTTCAGAAGTCTGAAGAAACTGATGGTGGTCTGTACCAGCAACAATTAGCCTATAGATACAAGTATGGCCGCCGAGTGGTAAGAAGTTTGCATCCCTACCACATGGTCTCAGGTTCATTTTCACTGTGTGATGCCTTGGACCAGCCAAAGCTTTGTGAGACAGAAACTAGAGTGACCTCACTGCTTAGATTGAAGATCTGAACTAAATCTTTTAATAAAAATTTACAGTTAAGTAGACTATAAATACTTCAAGGAGTTCAAGGCATACAACATAATAGATGGGTAACAAACTATTGATCCTTAAATCAATAGTGATGCTGCAGTGAGTCTGTCAATTGTATGAGGGTGAGTCAAAAAGTAATGCCATTTTGTTTAGGACAGGTATAATTACCAACACAGGAACATGTATCATACATCAAAATGAAGCTGGCCCTCTGTGGATCACATCCCTACTTCTCAACATAATCACCATTTCTCTCAGTAGCAATGTTCCTCCTTCAAATGAGAGCATATATCCCTGCCCCGTAAAATTCTGTTGACTGTTCTTTGAGCCACTTCCTCGTCACTGGAGTAATGTTTGCCTCTCAAACTCTCTTTCGTAGGGCCAAAGAGATGATAGTCTGAAGGCGCTAAATCTGGTGAGTGCAGGCATTGACCCTGTCAGTCTTGCATTTGGTAGTCAGCTCTCTCGGTACCCAGCAGGCATACACTTTTGAAAAGCCAAGTGATTCAACAATGTTGTAAGCACTTCCATGGATCACTTCAAGGTTTTCTGCCAACTCATCAAGAGTTATGCACTGTCTTCTCTGATCAGAGCTCTGCTTTTGCTTTATTGGTAGGATTCACATAAGCAGGCGGATGGCCAGAACGGGGTTTATCAGCTACACTACTTTTTCGTCTTTCAGACAATGGACCCACCTGCAGACATTGCTATAATCTAAAGTATTGTTCTCAAAGACGATTTTGTAATCGTCGGTGAATGATCGTAGGGGTTTCTCCCTCAGCAACAAGAAATTCAATCACTGCTCTTTGTTTTTGATGTAACTCTAAGGGGGCAGCCATTTCGAATTTTCTTTACCGGTCTAAAAACCTGAAAAGTAAGAAACAGAATATTTCAGAACGTAAATGATATAATCATTTACAACTGGGAAAATTTTCAGTTATTTTTATCAAAAATTTCACATGAAATAAAGAAAATGGCATTACTTTTTGACCTCCCCTCATAGTTGTCAAAGAAGAAACAAAGAACTGTAAATATTAGTTGTACCTAACAGTTTATACAAGATGCTTTGTGTTTTCAAAAAGATCACTTGGATTCAACTTATACTTTTTCTGTCTTATTTCTTAATATATTTAGAGGTTGTTGAAACTTGCTGTAGTTTATCGGCTACGTGCCTTGGTGAAACTTTAACTGGAATTGCCAAAGACATGGATACTATGACTATTCGAGAACCTCTTGGAGTTTGTGCTGGAATCACACCATTTAATTTCCCTGCTATGATACCTTTGTGGGTAAGTAAAGTTTTTTGAAGTTACTTAGAAGATGAAGTGGTTTTGGATATTGCTCCAGAATGTATGGCACCTTTTGTTATCTCTGCATCTGTATAGTAAAATTATTGATACAAAAATCATTGTGTTCATCATACTTGATGGCATGTTTAGCAAAGTTATTCAGCTATGCATTATGTTCTCACTCTGTCATCCTTTAGCATTTAAACCTCCCACATCTGGTCCAAATATTCTACCTCCTTTATGTTCAAACTAGTTAGATCTAACCTCTCACATCTATCTGACAAAGCTATGAGATAATGCATGATGAATTCAAAAGAATGTGCATAAATATGTATTACATTTGACAGCATAGTTTGAATGCTAAAGGGTTAGATGTCTCAGAGAAATAACTATTGGGTTGTCTGGAAAGTTTGTGCCGATTTATAGTAGCTTACCTTTCGACTTATTTGCCATGAAACCACCTCAATTCTGCGAAGAGGGTATTTTCATGTTAAAGAAAAGATGGAGACACATTGTGCAACAAAATGGTTCGTATTTGGTTGATTAAAAATGTAATGGCAAGTATTTATTGACCTTTTTCTTTCCTTTAAAAATCGGCACGGACTTTCTGGACAATCTAATATATAAATTTTCTTCACGTGACCTTTGTAATTGTGCAGTTCCAAGTTGTAATCAAAGAATAATCTCTACTTATACATATTTTTCAAATGATGAAACACAAAGTAGATAAAGCTATAAATAATAGCTTGTAAATATTTGGTTAAAAAAATCCTTTGGATTGAAAAAGTTGAAGGCTGCTCAAAATTAGTGCATGAATATAAAATCTTATAAAGTTTGATACCTTTGTAGTTATTTTTTTTTAATCACTGAAGTTTTCTTTTCAATGTTCTCCATTGTTAGATGTTCCCAATTGCCTTAACCTGTGGTAACACCATGCTTATTAAACCCTCTGAGCGAGATCCAGGAGCTTGTATGATTCTCATGGAATTGGCAAAACAAGCAGGCTTTCCTGATGGTGTTGTGAATGTTATCCATGGACAACATGACTGTAAGTAAAAAGGAAAAAATCAGTTCTCTTTCTCCACCAGTTCCCTTGAACAAATTAATTTAAAATAAATTTTTAATCCGTTTATGTGAAAGAAAGGTCTAAACCTATAGCTTCTTTTGGCCCCTTTCAGTTAAGAGACAAGGATAATGTAGAGAAAACGTAGTCGGGTTGGTGTAGGTTTTATTCAATTTACAAAATTCATTAGTAATGGTAAGAAGGACATTACATCATCATCTACATTTAATGTCCATTTTCCATGCAGGCATGAGTTGGATGGCTTGCCAGGAACTGGCAAGGCCTGGGGCTGCACATGTTCCATAGTCTGTTTTGGCTTGGTTTCTACAGCTGGATGCCTTTCCTAATGCCAACCAAAAGATAGGAAGATGGAGAGTGCCTATGTCTTGGCATGGCTGCCTAGATTGTTGAGTTTGATGCAGTTGATGTTTAGCTGTAATCACTATTTTATCATCATTTTAGTATCCACATTTTTATGCTTACATGGGTCAGGTGGAATTTGTTGAGGCAGTTTTTCTATTAATGCCTTTCCTGTTGTCAACCTCACTGTTTCTAAACAAGCTAATACTTCCTCATGGCCAGTGTTTTCATGGATGATTGTAAACAAGACACAGCTTGTGTTATGATAACACCTGCAATTATTTCATGATACCAACACAAAGAGACACACTCAAAATTGTGTGTGTATATATATATATATATATATATATATATACACTCTTTCTTTTACTTGTTTCAGTCATTTGACTGCAGCCATGCTGGAGCATCGCTTTAAAGGTTTTGTTTTTGTTTTTTTAGTCTAAGAAATTGACCCTAGGACTTATTTTTGTAAGCCTAGTACTTATGCTATCAATCTCTTTTGCCGTACTGCTAAGTTATGAGGACTTAAATACACTAAAGTCGGTTGTCAAGCGGTGGTGGGGACATAAACACAGAGCCAAAGACACACACACAAAAATATATAAAGAGTTATTGTTGAAGGCTATTTCCTTTACCAAGGGCTTCACAGTTATTATAGTGAGGTTAGAGTGATAATGCATGCCAGGAAGACAGTGCTGTTCGGCAAAGATTCGAGGGCTCATTAGATGTAGCTATGGGAGCATATGACAACACTTATGTCTGTGATCTTATCAGACTGTACACCCTGAACATCTCTTTGGCCTCTACAGAGATGACACCCTATCCACCTCAAGTGGAGCCAACAGCCACACATTAGATAAACTTAGAAAGGACCTAATTAGCACCCTCAATGGTCTCAAGATCACCATTGAGACTAATCTTACCACAGTAGATTTCTTAGATGTTACTTTAGATCTGAGCTCTGGTACATACAGGCCCTATCACAAGCAAAACAAGAGACTGTCTTATATTAGCACAGCCTCCTGTCACCCTGTCTATAGTTTTCAAGAACCTAGTGAAAGGTCTAGCAAGAGGATCTCAAATCTCTCCTCGAGCCAAGATATCTTTGACGCTACTGCGCCCTACTACAATGAGGCACTGGCCTTGAGTGGATTTAAGGATTTAAGGACCGCATCTCTTACATGCCTGGCCCTAACCCCCAGAAAAGGAAGCACCACAGAAATGTCATTTGGTTTATTCCACCCTTCTCACTCAATGTCAAGACTTGTGTGAGAAAGATTTTCCTTAGATTGATAGACAAACATTTCACACATACACACACATAGATACAGGCATAACTTTAGTCTCCTTTAGTTGTGCACCTAACATAAAAAAAAAACATTTTAACAAGTACCCACAATTCAAGGGTAGCATTGATTAAAGAGTTCTAATTAAGAAACCGTTCTCTCCTAATGATAAAACGTCATTTCCTGAAACATGTTTGATGTCGCATGGTGTCACATGATGACGGAGTGTCCTGAATCCAAAGAGATGAACTCAATATCTTGTGTGGCCATCATTAGCATTGATTACCACCAGGTATCTTCTGTACATCGAATGCACCAAATGATTGAAGAAGGCCATGGGGATAGCAACCCACACTCTGTTAAAAATTACAGTGAGCTGTGCCGCAGTTGTTGACTTTGGACGGCTGCCATTTAGCCCTCTTTGGATTTCGCTTCACAGGTGCTCTACGAGGTTCAAGTCCAGACCTAGAGCAGGCGATGGCAGTGTCTGGATGTTGTGCTGTTGGAGGAAGTCTGTTGTCAACCTAGCAGTATGGGCATAGGCATTGACTTGTTAGAACATGTGATTCTGATGACAGGCAAAGTATTGCACAATGTTAGGCCTCAACACTTGGTCAATGTAGCAAGCAGCGGTTACTACATTGCCCTGGCCTTGGCCAATGTTTTGGAAGACCACCGATCCAAGCTTCTGGTTGAGTGCAATCCCACCCCATACCATGATGCTCTGTCCTCTCCAGAAGTCTCTCTCCACCACACAGCCATCGGCATGACATTAACCCCTTCTTCTCCAAACCCTAGCTCTTCCATCTACCACAGAAATGCAATATTGATTTTTGTCAGTGAAAACTACAGTCCTCCACTGCTGATACTGCCAGTTCTGACATTTTTGAGCCCACTGCAGACGTGCCCGTTGATGATGATCTGTGAGGATGGTGCTCCTAGCTAGATGTTGACAAGACAAATTGAAAGATCTCAGTTGGTGGTGAACTGTCTCTGCACAAATAGGTTTGTGATGAATCCCTATGGTCTGCCTGGCTGATTCTGTTGCTCTCCAGAATTGGTCCTGCAAGTGCTGTCAGTGCAGGTGGCAATCTTGATGTGCCATTGTAACCCTTGGTTGGCCACTGCATGATTGATCGTCCTTGTTGTTTGTGGCATTGTATCGTACCCTCAGCCGCTCAGTTGTCCGAATACTGCAGTTCAAGTCATTAGCAATGACCCATGGACATTGATCAGCATGAAGACATCCGATAGCTTGCTCCCTCTGATTTTGTGTCAGTCTTGGTATGCTTGCTGCGTTCAGGAAATGAATGACAGGCTGGTAAATTTGGGTGCCTTTTATACCCAATGAGTCAACGTTTTGCATGTGCATTATGCTTTTCATAAAGATGTGTTCATGAGCATTACCATGTTCACGAAAAGTGAACGAGTTTGAACCCCTCATGCAATCCTTTTGTTTTCAAAAGAGAGTGGTGTTGTAGGTCAGTGACATCTGATGTCAGATTACCTAGAAATGCGATAAATCCATATAATCTCAATAGTGTGTGAAACAAGTAATCTTTTACAGTGTGACATTTCTTTTGTAGTTCAGGATATATATACACACATATATTTATTAATGGGTTAAGGCTACTGTTGGTTTCATGTTAAGAGAAGTCCTTCAACAGTTATCAAGCCTGTCACATGGGTCATGGAGGTGAACACCGATGTTCCATGTGATACACTTGATAATTATTGAGGAACTTCCTCTAACATGAAACCAATGATAACCTTAACCTATAAATGAAGTATTTTATCACAAATCCATGCTTGTAGCTATGCTATGCCTCAAATTGTTTCAATAAATGGAAATATATAAAATTTTGCAAAGCCCATTCTATTCATGCTGGCTTTTTAAAATGGATGTAAAACAGTTAAAAAGAAATGAATAGATTTTAAAATTTTTCTGAAAGTTTTTATTTTATATTTTCAGCTGTAAACTTTATCTGTGATCACCCTGATATTAGAGCTATATCCTTTGTAGGATCAGATCAAGCTGTAAGTTACTATTTGTGCATATAAAGAGATCTGTATATATGGCATGTAAAGATTTTAAAAAATTATTTTACTGTTCAATTTGTTTATTTCAGTTAAAAATGATTCTTTGAATTTCTGTGTGTATAACCAATGTTAGAAATTTTGTTTCTAACATTATTAGAAATTAGTTTTACAATGTTTCTGACACAATACAAACTACTGGTGACAGGATATACTATAGACCACTATCCAGTAGAAAGTCTTATTTAGTTTCACCCAGACCTGTGAGAGGTGAGTTTTACTTGGCAAGTGAAATAAAATCATGCATACAGTTTGATATCTTTTATGTAATAAAATAGGTGGTTTTTTTTCTGTTTCTTCTGTAACAGGGTAATTACATCTATGACAGGGGAACCAAAAATGGCAAGAGAGTTCAATCAAATATGGTGAGTTAGTTTTTTTCTATTTTTTTTTTCTTTCAAAGTACTCTGTGTGTGTGTGTGTGTTGTTAGTGTAATGTGTTTGACTTTGAATGTGTGTCAATATGTCTGTCAGCATGTATGTACTGTTGATTTAGTATATCTGTATCTCCTAGATTTAAGCATGTCTGTCATTGTTGTAATGAAATTTGATGTTGTTGTGTAATCATATCTTATTGCAAATATTTTACACTTGACTGCCTTTACTCATCATTATCGTCATCATTTAACATCTGCTTTCCATGCTGGCATGGGTTGGATGGTTTGACTGAGGGCTGACAAGCCAGAAGGCTGCATCAGGTTCCAATCTGATCTGGCAAAGTTTCTACAGCTGGATGCCCTTCCTAATGCCAACCACTCACTTGCAGTATAGTGGGTGCATTTTACGTGTCACCAACAAGGGAGCCAGTCAGGCAGCACTGGCAATGACCACACTCGAATGGTGCTTTTTTATGTGCTATTTATTGACATACAAGAGTATGGTGCATTGTTAGCAAAACCAAATTTTATGTCTTTCTAGGTCATCACTTATATTGTTATGCTCTTGGAACAGGTCCCTATCTTTACCTAATTTGGACAAAAGCTAAACTCAGCTATTTTCTGTAGATCTGGAAACCTATTATAGATGATTCTCAATGATGACTTCTTCATTTAACAAATTTTTTTCTCATAGTGTAAAGCCTTATATTCTTCCAGTTATCATTCCAGTAAACTTGTCTCCCAACTCCAATAGTCAAATTTTTTCTCCAATAAAATTTAATTCTTCCATTCCAATGTTTTATATTGTTTTATTCTTATGGCATTTACTACAAATTTTTCTCCTATATTCTTTGACTCAATGAACTTTTGTTTGACGGCCCTTTTCCTCTTATGCTTTATTTCAAGGCCCCTACCTCAACACTCTTTAATCTTATTTCCTGTGCTTCAATTTCATTTTCTCCCTTGTGTTTTTCTTTTTAATTTTTTTTTTTTTTTGTCAATATGGTGGATGAATGTTAAGATTTTTTTTTAATATGAAATATCATCACGAACCACTGTACAATCATTTAGTGATTTCCAGTGAAACCTAACACAACCATATGTTTCTTATTTGTTTCTTCTTAACTTAAGAAACAAGACTGCTTTTTAGTGTTTGAAATGTCACCTACATCAATCTGGTAGTAAGTCAGAAAGAGATCCAAATGACTTGAGATATAATACTTAGATTTCAATCTGATATTATGTTTGCCTTCTCATCTTGGTTCTGGAAAAAATGAACAAACTGACTGGATAAGAATGCTGAAATCTAATAAAGCTTATGAAATGGAATCACACTGAGTATATACGTATGATATATGATACATATTATTTTCTAGTAAAAAATGTACTTAAAGACAAAAGCAACAATATAGTACATATAATATTGCCTATATGACAAACATTCAAAATGGTTAATAAAACAGGATTCTAAACAAGTTCTTAAAATAATTTTTTTTAATGTGTATGTGTGTGTGAATCATAGCTATAAGAAATGAAAATTTTTTTCAATATTTACATCTACACTATATTTCAATTAGTTTGTTTGCCAATCATCATCATCATCAGTCTTATTAATGGAGATATGCATATAGTGGCTGAGTGGTTAAGAATTTTTTTGCTCTGTTTTTGTTTAAAAATCTCTTAATTTCTTTTCTTTTCAGGGAGCAAAGAATCATGGTGTCATCATGCCTGATGCAAACAAAGAAATGACATTAAACCAGGTAATAATAATAATAATAATAATAATCCTTTCTACTATAGGCACAAGGCAATTACATAGACCCCAGTGCTCAACTGGTACTTAATTCATTGATTCTGAAAGGATGAAAGACAAAGTTGACCCTGGTAATGCAATTGTAGTGTGGCCAAATTTGAACTCAGAACATAGAGTTGATTGAAATATTGTGTGACCTTTTGCTCAATGTACTAAGGATTCTGCCATTCCATTGGCCCAAAAATAATAATAATTGTACTAGTTCAAGTACAAGGTCAGCAATTTTTGATGGTTGGGGGTTAGCTGATGCTGTTGACACCAAAACTAGATTGGTACTTTAATGACTGCAGAGGGACAAAAATCCTTGTTGAACTCTCAACATAAAGAGCTAGAACAGATATCATATGACTTTGTATTTATTCTAATCTGCAAATGGTATTATCCCAATCTAAAAATAGTTTTACTCCAGTCTGCAAATGGGATTTTCTTAGATTTTCAAATATTATCCTAAATCGGCAGATGACATTATTCTAATTTAAGACTGGCAGAATTCCTGCACTACAAGCAGCAGTGTTTCCATACCACAAGTGGTAGCATTTTCATAGGCAACATTATTGCTACACTACAATTGCATTACCATTGTTCAAATGGAATAATTCCCATGTTATGCAAAATTCTCACACAACAGTCACCTTCCTCCACTCCTGATTGTTTTATTTCCTAATTCTTCTTGTAGCTTGTTGGCGCTGCATTTGGTGCAGCTGGTCAGCGATGCATGGCATTAACAACTGCAGTGTTTGTTGGAGAATCCAAGGAATGGATTTCAGAATTAGTAGAAAAGGCCAAAAAACTGAAAGTTAATGCAGGTAAATAAATTCATATTTTTTCAGTTATAATTTGTTTTATTTTGAATGTTTCTTTTATATCAGATTTTTTTTGTCTCCTTTTTAAAAACAAAATCATTTGTAATTTTAATTTGAGAACAATATATGTTCAAGAAAAATTAAAACTGTGTGTGATCTGGTGTAGAAATTGAACTTTCTGAATTTCAAAATTTAATGCTCTATGGCATAAAGATTGTGTTATCCACACTCTCCAAATTGTGTAACTGAGTGTAGAGTTTCCATGTTGGCATGGGTTGGGTGGTTTGACTGATGGCTGGTGAGCCAGAAGGCTGCATCAAGCTCCAATCCAATCTGGCAATGTTTCTACAGCTGGATGCCCTTCTTAATGGCAACCACTCCGAGAGTGTAGTGGGTGCTTTTTATGTGCCACCAGCACAGGAGCCAGTAAGGCAGGCCTGGCAACGATCACATTTGGATAGTGCTTTTTATGTGCTACTGACACAGGACCAGTCAGGTGGCACTGGCATCGACCATGCTTGAATGGTGCTCTTTACATGCCACTGGCATGGGTGCCAATCAAGCGGTACTGTAATCGGCCATGATGACGACTTCACTTGCTCCTACAGGTCTTTGCAAGCGTAGTTTATTGCCAATGGGCTGGTTATGCTGCACTGGTATAGGCCATGGTTATGATCTCACTTGGCTTGCCGGGTCTTCTCAAGCACAGCATATCTCCAAAGGTCTCAGTCACTTGTCATTGCCTCCGTGAGGCCCATTGTTTGAAGGTCGTGCTTCAACACCTCATGGAAAGTCTTGCTGGGTTTACTTCTTCCACAGGTTCCCTCTGCTGCTAAGGTGTGACACTTTTTCACGCAGCTATCCTCATCCATACACAATACATGACAATACCAGTGCAATCGTCTCTCTTGCACACCACATCTGATCCTTCTTATGTCCAACTTTTCTCTCAGAGCACTTACGCTGTTGTGTATGCACACTGACATTGCACATCCAGCGCAGCATGCAAGCTTCATTCCTTGCAAGCTTACGCATGTCCTCAGTAGTCACAGCCCATATTTCACTGCCATGTAGCATGGCTGTTTACACACGTCATATAGTCTGCCTTTTACTCTGAGCGAGAGGCCCTTTGTCACCAGCAGAGGTAGGAGCTCTCAGAACTTTGCCCAGGCTATTCTTATTTTAGAAGCTATACTCGCAGAACAATCACCCCCACTACTGACTTCATCACCTAGGTAACGGAAGTTATCAACTACTTGTAGTTTTTCCCTGGCATGTGATGGAAGCTGTTTTCTGGACAGTGTTTTCAGTGTTTATTACCCCTGAGCATTTGCCACACACAAAAACTATCTTCCCAGTTAGCCTTCTTTTGATATTGCTGCACCTCTTATGCATCCATAGCTTACACCAGGTATATCTTATGCCTTTTCTATAGATTGAGCAGGGCCATCTACCTGAAGGGATTTGTAGTTTGTCTGCTGTTTTTTGCTAGATTGACTCTAAGACCTTTTGATTCTAGACCTTGCTTCCACACCTGAAAATTCTCCTCTTGTTCTGATAGTGACTCAGCTATTAGAGTAAGGTCATCAGCATAGAGAAGCTCCTAGGTGCATCCTATCTTGAATTCCTGTGTTATTGCCTGGAGGACTATGATGAATAAGAGGGGTTGAGGACTGATCCTTGGTGGAACCCTACTCCTACCTGGAATTCCTCACTGTACTCGTTGCCAACCTTCACCTTACTGACAGCATCCCTGTACATAGCTCTCACTAACCACTCATCTATCCTTAGTTTCCGCATTGACCATCAGATAAGGAATTGGGGGACCCTGCCAAAGGCTTTCTCCATGTCAATGTAAGCCAGGTACAGAGGTTTATCTTTGGCTAGGTATTTCTCCTGCAGCTGTCTTAATAGAAATACAGCATCAGTGGTGCTTTTCCCTGGCACAAACCCAAACTGCATCTCGTCTAGACTGGCTCTCTCCCTAATTAGTTGGGCTATGACCCTCTCCATGCCTTTCATTACCTGATCCAACAACTTGATACCTGTATAATTATTCATATCTAATGCATCACCTTTACCTTTGTAACAGTTGACTATGGTGCTGTTACATCAGTCATTGAGTATGACTCCTTCATGTATCACCTAATTGACTATATGGGTGACTAAACTATAGCTGACACCGCCAGATATTTCAAACATCTCTGCGGTGATTCCTGATGGGCTGAGGGCTTTCCCTGTCTTCATACCCTTAATTGCTTTATCTACCAAGGTAGATAGCTGGTCCCTATGTTGGGCTGATATTTTGAACTCTCCCATTCATTTGCTTCCTTTAGCAACCTTTTCTAGTGGTGTCTCCAAGTCTCTCCTTGCAGCCTCATTAAATGCAAGTGAGCCATCATCCATGTGGACACATTTCTCTCCTATGACATCACGATTCTCTCTCACACACTGTCTTGCAACATGAAACACTTCAAGTCTTTAGTCCTCATGATGCAGAACATTGGCAAATTTTTTCTTATCTGTTTCCCCTCTGGCTAAGTAAACCTGTCTCCTAGCTTCCCTTCTGGCAATCTGATACAATTCCCTACTGCCACCATTCTTCCAATGCCTGTTTCTTCTATGCCTGTTTCTTTGGTCCTGTCAACTACATTGTTCCACCACCATGTTAACTTGGGTCAAGAGGGGACTTTGCACAATCCACTGATCTGGTCAGTAGCCCTCAATAGATTGTCCCACAGAAACCTCCAGTTGTCTTCCACGTCATGTGATGCTATACCCTCCTCTTTTTTGTCAAAAGCTTCAAGTAATACATCTCTAAATATCTGTCAATTCAGAGGATCCTTAAACTTCCAGACCCTTCTTCTCCATGCTGGCCATCATCTGGGCATCTATTTAGCCCTGATCCTGAAGTTGCTAACTAGTAATCTATGTTGTGGGGTGCATTCTTTACCTGGGAAGGTCTTGGCATTTATAAGTAGCCATCTTTCTTGTTTACTGGCGAGGATGTAATCAACTTGACTAGTGTGTCCACTAGATCGGTAGGTGAATAGGTGGCTGGCAGGTTTCCTGAAGTTAGTATTACAAACCATAAGATCATCTGTATCGCAGAACTCTAGCAGCCTGGTTCCCTCATCATTGTGGGAACCAAAACCATAGCCTCCATGTACGTCATGGAAGTCCCCTGCATGTTGTCCAACATGCCCATTGAAGTCGCCAACTACAAAGACAAGGTCCCTGTCATTTGTTGACAAGGTAGTTTGCAAGTGATATTTATTCTCATCTCAAGCATGTTTTGAGTCATCACATATTAGAATGTGTTAAAGTTTAACATTTGGACAAGCTGTATCTAGTGTACTGAATTTCCTTATAGACAGAAGTTCCCATCATTGATATGACATTGTAGATATATTTATTTAATTTTTTTTCTTTAGGTCATGAACCTGGTGCTGACCTTGGACCATTAATTTCTCCTGAATCAAAGAATCGTGTCTGTGATCTTATCGAATCTGGTGCTAAAGATGGTGCTGATGTTCTGTTAGATGGCCGAAATATCAAAGTCCCTGGATATGAAAAGGGAAACTTTGTGGGGCCCTCTATCCTTCACAATGTTACGGTGTGAATATTTCTAATGCTTTACAAACATACATAATCTAACAAAGCAATGTAGAATTCGTTTTTGCTTCCACCTTCCTGTTTTGTCATACAATAACTCTGCAAATATTTAGATAATTCTCAATTTTAATGTATTTTGACTGACATACAGCAGCAACTGAGACTACATATTGGATTGTAATAATGGAATAAGCAAATGTGCTTCAAGAGGAAACAGCTGGGATTTACTCTAACTACTTTTATTTTATATATATATATATATATATATATATATATATATGTATATATGTATGTATGTATGTATGTATGTGTATTGGGTGCAGTGAATATATTGTCATCTGAATTATGCAAAAATGAAAATAATATTGACATTTCATTTTCATAATCATCATCATCGTTTGATGTCTGTTTTCCATGCTGGCATGGGTTGGATGGTTTGACTGAGGTCTGGAGAGCCAGCAGCTGCGCCAGGCTCCTGTCTGATCTGGCAATGTTTCTACCGCTGGATGCCCTTCCTAACGCCAACCACTCCGTGAGTGTAGTGGGTGCTTTTTACATGCCACCGGCACAGGAGTCAGTCAGGTGGGTCTGGCATCTTTCACGTTCGGATAGTGCTTTTTACGTGCCACCAGCACGGGCCAGTCAGAGGGTACTGGCCATGTTTGGTTGGTGCTTTTTATGTGCCACTGGCATGGGAGCCAGTCAGGGGGCACTGGCCATAACTATGATATTGGTTTTACTTGACTCAACAGGTCTTCTCAAGCATATATTGCACGATGCATCAGGGAGACTCTTAACTGGGCTAGACATGTGTGGCTGCGATCTCACTTCAGCTTAACAGATATATTTACCCAAATTACATAAAAATATCTTGAAATACTAAACAGTAAATTTATATAATAAAATTGCCGTTGGCTTCAACCATAGCCTCCAGATGACTTTGGAATCTTCTGAAACTCGTCTGGATGGTTTCCTTGTTTAAATTGGTGAATGCTGCCATAATCTTTGCCTTCAGTTCATCATTGGTTTTACAAGGTGTTTTGTTGATCTCTTGCTCAACTGTGCCCCACACATAATAATCAAGAGGGTAGCAGTCTGAGAAGTTAGGTGGTCAGATTTGGGGGAAATTGTTTGACAGCCATGATTGTGTTCTGCTTGTGTGGTGTGGTGCTAGACATAGGGTCTTCCAGCAGCCACTCTCTAGATCCAGGACAGCATTACCTCCTCCAAGCACTTGATGAAGGCCTCTGTATTGAGTCTGAGGCCATTGTTGGAAGATGAATAGAGACATAACGTTACCATCACTAGTGATCACTCCAGACAGCATGATGTTGACTGGATGCTTGATTTTTTATCATTTTCAGCATGTTTTGATTCCATGGCAAGCCAACTGTTGTTCTGTGTGTTCACCATCTTTTTGTATTGGAGCTTCCGGTGTGAATGCCAAGCAGTACAGCATATTGTTTCCAAATTTCAAGCAGAGTGAATTGTGCCATGGTGCTGTTTTTCTCACAGACAGTCCTTTACTGACCCTTCTATACTGTGTAGTTGACAAAAACAAACAATGTGCATGTGTGAAATTAAGAATATAAAATGGTAGCTATTTACCCTATATACCGACACACACACACACGCACGCACACACGCACACACATCTATCCTTCTCATCATCATTGTCTTTATTAATTTTCTTTCTCTCTCTTTATTTCTCTTATTGCTAAAAGCCTGATATGAAATGCTACAGGGAGGAAATCTTTGGTCCAGTTTTATGTTCTTTAAGTGTTGACACCCTTGATGAAGCCATAGAATTCATTAACAAAAACCCTTATGGCAACGGAACAGCTATATTCACCACTAATGGTGCTACGGCACGCAAATATGTAAATGAAATTGATGTTGGACAGGTGAGGATGATCTATATCTTTATTTTTTAATTTTGGTAAAGCTTTGATGTACACACATACCGACATACATACTTTAAGTTTGTTTACAGGTAACATTTTGAATATGCATATGAAAGCTCCTATTTTATTATGTCATATTGCCCAAAGAAATGAATGCATGAATATGATCCACCTAATGTCTATGAGTACTATGGACTGTACTGTAATCATCCCAGGAATATGGACTATGATCTTAAGTTACATGTGATTTGTGGAAACGTGTGTAGCAATGCATTAAAATATTTATAAATTACATCCATGGATTATTATTACTATCATGATCATTGTTTAATGTCCTCCTTCCATGCTGGCTTGGGTTGGACAATTTGACAGGAGCTGGCCAGGCAGGAGCCTGCACTATGCTTCTGTGTCTGTTTTGGTATGGTTTTTACATCTGGATGCTTTTCCTAACACCAACCACTCTGCAGAGTGGGCTGAGTGCTTTTTATGTGACACTTGTACAGGCGAAGTCAGTTTTGGCATGTTTTTTACAGCTGGATGCCCTTCCAGATGTCAACCACTTCACAGTGTGGACTGGGTGCATTTTTAAGTGGCACCTGCACTTGAAGGGTCACCAAGTAACTTTGCAAGACAAATCTTTGAGAGGTGAAGGGGCGTATGAGGAGGTGATCTGGTCAGATTGACATATCATATATATAAAAATTTATATCTTTTTCAGGTTGGTGTCAATGTTCCTATACCTGTTCCTTTACCAATGTTTTCCTTTACGGGATCACGAGGGTCATTCAAAGGTGACACTCATTTCTATGGACGACAGGTAAGCAGATTTTTGATGGAGGCGTAACAGAGCATTATTTGTCCTTTTTTGCCCCCCAACATTATCATTATTTTCATTGGATTGGATTCTAGAGAGGACAAAAGTCCTTGTGGTATTTAGTTACTATGTTTTCTGGCATACAAATCAAATTCTTTAGACCAAAATCTACAGCCAAAGAAGGTAGGTCACATTATACACCAAGATGTGTTTGAAGGACCAAACATTCTATCTGAAATGCAGGAGCTAAGATTGACTTTGCTTTCCATCCTTCCAGGGGTCAATGAAATAATTGATTAGTACTGAAGGGCATACAACTAATTATACTCTTTCTTCTAAAACTATACTAATTCTGCCATCTACTAATCTAAGAACAAAGCTAAAGTAGCAAGAAAAATACATTTATGTATACAGTTATATCTCTTTACATTTTGGCTTTAATCCTTTAGCATTTAAGCCAGCCATATTTGGCCTAAATATCTGACCTGTTTTGTGTTCAAACTGGCCAGATCCAGCCTCCCACATATACTCTAAAATATCATCCTAAAAGCAAATAATTGCATTATTGGAATCTCAAAGCTATGATTCACAACAATGGAATCTCAAAGTGCATGATTCACAACAATGTAAATAAATATTACATTTCACAGAATAATTTGAGTGCTAAAGGGTTAATCCTTTCAGGGGACCAGTCAAATACTGGGTCAGTATTATTGTCAACACCATATAGCTAATGTTGCAAACCTTGTAATTATTTTATTGAACTATACTGTCTCTCTGATCAAGACATTTAAGACTACCTCATCTGCGTAGTTGTTAATTAGGGTATTGTTGGCGCTGTTGCTGAATCAGCCTGTAGACCTGGGGCTAAACAGCAATGGATCAAATAAAACCTGTGATCCTCTGATTTTTTTTTGTCATAGTATACATAGGATTACATTATCACATTATCTAATGTTTTCTTCCTTTTTAAAAGCTGATAGGGTGTGATACGAAAAAGGTTTGGCTGCTATTTCTTACTGGTCAAGTAACAATCAAAAGGCTTCCTCATTTGCTAGCAGTAAATAGTGATACAAGTCATTGTTTTAGATGGATGTCTTATCAACTTGCAGTGTTTAGTTCAACTCCATGGATCAGTTTACTACTTGAAGAGTCTTCAATGATAAGGGTATTACTAGCTGTGTTGTTGATGGTTTTATGTTCACTTTTCCATGCTTGCATGGCAGTGACACTTGTTCACAACTATCGCATGATGTCGAGGCAAGGAGAAAGTAACACACACACACAAGCCTAAAAGCACCTAGTACACTCTGCTTTTAGTTGGTATTAGGAACAGTATCCAATTGTAGAAAGCATGCCAACAGATATTAGAATTTGGTGCAGCCCTCTTCTAGCCTGTCTGTTCATGTTGAACTGTTCAACCTATGCCAGCATAGAAAAAGGGTCATTAATGATGATGATAATATTTATCATCATATATATATATATATATATATATATATATATATATATATATGTAATTATATAAAAACAAAAGGATAAAGAGAGCAAAGGTATGGTTGGAAAAGTATTTTATGGATAGTCTTACAGCTGTTTCTGGGAAGATCCAGTACTTCCCTTCATCGGAGACAGAAATAATAAAGTAATCTATTATTATATCCATAGGCGGATATTTTTAGTATGAAGTGGTAAAGAGTGTGATGTGCTGAAAAAAGAGAGAACAGTACTTGAAGTGTAGTTTCATTCCAGTGGTAAATATCCGTGTAGAAATCCGTGCAAAGTAATCCTTGTAGGGATAATCCGGAAATTTATGTTGGAGTGAAAGTTGATATATTTACATATACACATGCTAATACACTACTTATAATACCCAATCCTGTTCATACAACGACTGGGGCAAACTAGTCGGTATACAGAACTTATTCGGTATTACCTGTATCCTCTTGGGTTTGGTTAAATCCAATACCCTCCTCAACCTTATATATATATATATATATATATATATATATTATTATTATTATCTTTATCTTATGATATTTACTTTGTATTATATTATACTTATTTTTTGTGCTTTTACTTATTAATTTTTCTATATGTGACAGTGGATTTTCATCGATGAGTTCATGAACCTTGGTTCTTTTCCCTAAATTTTTGTTACCAGTGAATGTATTTCACTGAAATAGTATATCCTTACGAGAGTGAAACAAACTTCTTCATCTAGCCAGTCATGCTACTTCAGGCTGATGACGAGCAAAGACTCAGAAACATGTCTCTGAATGCAGGCTAGGCTGGGTGGAGGAGTTTGTCTCCCCCTCACAAGGATAAGGGCACAGGAAATGTGTCAAGGCCTAATAGGAAGCGGTCTGGCTTCCTAGGGCCATAGTATATTCCCTTATTGGGACTGTCACATTAAGTTGGCAGTATACAACTACTTTATATATATATATATATATACACACACACACACACACTGGGTTTCTGTCTACTGAATCCACTACACAAAGCTTTGTTCGGTCCAGGGTAACAAAGTAAAAGACACTTTCCTAAGATGCCATGCAGTGGTTCTGAACCCAGAACCATGTGATTGGAAAGCAAATTTCTTACCACACAGCCATTCCAGTACCTATGCAAGCTACGCCTAAAGTATAATATATTCATAAAATGAAATCTTTGGGTGATTTTAATGAACAAGTATTCCAGTTGTTTAATTAACTCTGCTACTTATCCTTTATATTTTGGTGTAAATGGCTGAGTATTCTACAGACACATGTACTCCTAACTTAATCCCTGGGCAGAATCATCCTGACAGTGTGAGAGATAATAGTTATCTCTGAATTACAGTTTCTCTCTGTTTAATTCCCTTTGCAATACTTGGGTTCGAAAAGCTATGATGAAAATAACTTGTCCAAAATGTTGCACTGAGACAGAATCCAGAATCTTATTACAAACCGAACTTTTTTACCACATCTCCCTCCACTCTCTCTTTCTCCCCCTCTGTCTCTCTTTTCCTCCCTCCCCTGCTCTCTCTCCCTCTTCCCCTCTCTCTACCTCCTCCTCTCTCTCTCTGTCTCTCTCTCTGTCTCTCTCTCTCTGTCTCTCTCTCTCTCTGTCTCTCTCTCTCTCTGTCTCTCTCTTTCATCCCCCTCTCCCCCCTCTCTTCCCTCCGTGTCTCCCCCTCCCTGTATCTCTCTCCTTCCCCTCTCTCCCTCCGCCTCTCTGTATATCTCTCCTTCCCCCCTCTCTCACACTTACATATATATAACTATCTTTGGCTTTCTCTTTTTATTACAGGGCATGCAATTCTATACACAAGTGAAAACCATTACACAAATGTGGCGGGAAGATGATGCCACTGGAGGAAAAGCCACTGTTGCAATGCCTGTTATGAGATAGATGTGACATTATACCTTGTCTTGCAGAAATTAAATTTTTTTTTTTCTGGCGGGGGGAAGAGATTTCAAGACTGCACCCATTATTATCTTATAATTACTATTATTATTATTATTAAGGTGACATGCTGGCAAACTCGTTACTGTGCTTAGCAGCATTTTGTCTGTCTTTACGTTCTGAGTTCAAATGCCGCTGTGGTCGACTTTGCCTTTCATCCTTACTGGGGTCAAAGTAATTGCTTTAATATACCCTCCCACTTAAAATTGGTGGCTTTGTGCCAAAATTTGAAACCATTATTATTATTATTTTTATTATTATAAAGGGTGATGGCTAAAATACCTTGCAGTATCTAAATCATGTCTCTTGACAGTTTGAGTTCATATCCAGCAATGGTTCGCTTTACCTTCTTTCCTTCTGTTGGTGGGTGGGGGGACTGATAAGATATACATACTGGGATTGAGGTGACTGTTTATTTTCTCTTCAAAATTTGTAAATCCAAGTTCAAATTACACTTGGGTTAGCTTTACTTTCCATCCTGTTGGGGATGGAAAATGAAGTTCTCATCAAGTAACTGATTATATCTCTCCTGTAAATTTAAGATCCTGCATCTATATTAGAAATTATTATTTATTGTAAATGAAAAGAAATATCAACTTCCCATCTCACCATGACCCTCAATCTGTGCAAACTTGTTACTCTTTCCACAAATAGATTTGATAACTCATTCCTTTTATTTTTGTCTTTTAATTTTGTTACTCACTTTATCGCAGCCAAAATAAAATATGAAAAAAATACTCTCCCTGAAATGGTTAAAATCATTGATAAAAATCTGGTAAAAATAAAGACACTGTTTGATATATTACTGTCTAAGTCTTTTTCTTTTTTTCCCTTGCTTTCTTATATCTTGTTTCTAAGTGTTTTGTTGCTTTCACATTAACACAGGAATACTTATAAAAGAATGACCAGGTAGAGGTAGGGGTTCACCAAGGTTCAGTCCTCATCCCCCTCCTATTTATCAGTCCTCCAGGCAATAACACAGGAATTCAAGACAGGATGCCTCTGGGAGCTCCTCTATGCTGATGACCTTGCCCTAATTGCTGAGTCACTATCAGAACTAGAGAAGTTTCAGGTGTGGAAGCAAGAACTAGAATCGAAGGGCCTTAGAATCAACCTAGCTAAAACCAAAGTCCTAATGAGTAGGAAGGTAGACAAAACACAAACCCATTCAGGTAGGTGGCCCTGCTCGATCTGTAGAAAAGGCCTGGGTAGAAACTCTATAAGATGTGCCCAGCGTAAGCTATTGACACATAAGAGGTGCAGCGATATCAAAGGAAAGCTAACTAGCAAGATAGTTTTTGTATGTGGTAGACGCTCAGGAGCAATAAACACTGAAAATGTGCAGAAAACAACCTTTGCCACATTCCAAGGAGAGAAACTAGAAGTAGTTGATAGCTTCCGTTATCTAGGTGACACATTAGTAGTGGGGGAGGGTGCGCTGAAAGTGTAGCTGCTAGAATAAGAATAGCCTGGGCAAAGTTCAGAGAGCTCTTACCTCTGCTGGTGACAAAGGGCCTCTCGCTCAGAGTAAAAGGCAGACTGTATGTCACATGCATCCGAACAGCCATGCTACATGGCAGTGACTGCTGAGGACATGCGTAAACTCGCAAGAAGCGAAGCCAGTATGCTCTGATGGATGTGTAATGTCAGTGTGCATACTTGACAGTGTAAGTACCTTGAGAGAAAAGTTGGACCTAAGAAGCATCAGTTGTGGTGTGCAAGAGAGACGATTGCGCTGGTATGGTCATGTGGTGAGAATGGATGAGGATAGCTGTGTGAAAAAGTGCCACACCCTAGCGATTGAGGGAACCTGTGGAAGAGGTAGACCCAGGAAGACCTGGGATGAGGTGGTGAAGCACGACCTTTGAACATTAGGCCTCACCGAGGCAATGACTAGTGACCAAGACCTTTGGAAATACGCTGTGCTTGAGAAGACCCAGCAAGCCAAGTGAGACCATAATCCGTGGCCTCTTCCAGGGGTGTAGCCAGCCCACTTATTCGTACCTTTACTTCATTGGACACTAAACTCTGCTTGCGAAGACCTGTTGGGGCAAGTGAAATCAAAATCGTAATTGAACCAAATTCGATGGCTGGCACCTGTGCCAGTGGAGCACTGTCCAAGCGTGATCATTGCCAGAGCAGCTGTCTGGCTTCTGTGCCAGTGGCACATAAATAGCACCATTTGAGCGTGATCGTTTTCCAGCGTCTCCTTACTGGCACTTGTGCCAGTGGCACGTGAAAAACATTCAAGCGAGGTCATTGCCAGTACCGCTGGACTGGCTTCTATGCAGGTGGCACGTAAAAAACACCATTTTGAGCATGGCCGTTGCCAGTACTGCCTGACTGGCCCTTGTGCCAGTGGCACGTAAAAGCACCCACTACACTCACGGAGTGGTTGGCGTTAAGAAGGGCATCCAGCTGTAGAAACTCTGCCAGGTCAGATTGGAGCCTGGTGCAGCCATCCGGTTTGCCAGTCCTCAGTCAAATCGTCCAACCCATGCTAGCATGGAAAGCAGACGTTAAACGATGGTGATGATGATGTTCAGTCTAAAACAGCATGGTACAGACGTGGCTGTGTGGTTAGAAGTTTGCTTTCCAAACACATGGTTTTGGGTTCAGTCTTACTGTGATGGGCTAACCGAAGCCTTGTGAGTGGATTTTGTTGACAGAAATTGAAAAGAAGCCTGTTTGTGCCCCCCCACCCCACCATCACTAGGTAACCAATGCTACATTAAGTCTCTAACTTAGCAGTTTGGCTTTAGAGATGGATAGAATAAGTACCACCCTTAAAAAAAATATAAGTACTGAGGCCGATTCATTCAATCAAAAATCCTCGAAGGTGGTACCTCAGCATGGCTGCAGTTCAATGACTGAAACAAGTAAAAGGTTGCTGACATTTTGTCACTGTTTATCCAAAAGTTATTAGAATGTTACGTATGGTACACTCTACATTTTGGAGCTTAATAACAAAAGTATTATAAAACAGCTTAGATGCCTTTCACATGTTGGCATATGGAAGGCTTGGCAATATCATGGTGTAGTACAGAGAATAGCAAAAGACTAAAAGTAGTTTTATTAAATAACATCAAAAAGAGATAGCTAAACTACTCTTTACTCTTTTACTTGTTTCAATCATTTGACTGCAGCCATGCTGGAGCACCGCCTTTAGTCGAGCAAATCAACCCCAGGACTTATTCTTTGTAAGCCTAGTACTCATTCTATCGGTCCCTTTTGCTGAACCATTAAGTTACGGAGATGTAAACACATCACCATTGGTTGCCAAGCGATGCTGGGGGGACAAACACAGACACACAAACATACATATATATATATATATACGACGGGCTTCTTTCAGTTTCCGTCTACCAAATCCACTCATAAGGCTTTGGTCAGCCCAAGGCTATAGTAGAAGACACGTGCCCAAGCTACTTACCACACAGCCACTCCTGCACCTGAAGATTTAATTAAAAAATAAATTGTTTATAGAAACTGTATATTGGAGACGAAAAAAATAATCAAGAGCTATAAAAAAAAAGGATAAAGGTCTTTCTCAAGTCATAATGACTCATAGAGCCTGTTTCCATAGCATATATATTTCCTATTTGGACGGGACGCTGGTCCATTGCAGGATTACTCATTTTTGTCAGCTGAAATGAAGTATTTAGCTAAAAAAAAATAATGCATCGCTTGGTCTAGGAATTGAAACCACAATCTTATGATCATGAGTTCTCTCGAATGGCACACACTGGTGTCTGAGGCACAAAAAAAAAATAAAATAAAGGGCACATTAGGTAATCCTGGCTACACTATGTTTGAATATAAGACTGGATAATTATGGCTAAAATACCTTTTGATCAGCACTGCTATTGAGGCTAAACAGCAGTAGTAACAGTTAATCAATACTAGTGGCTATCATAATTGTCAGTTAAACAGTGCAGACACAAAAGTAAGATATTGATAGATTGAGGTTCCAGCTGTAGAAAGATTAAGAAATGAGTCAGCAAACTAGACATTAAATTCTTTTATTCTTCTGCTGGTTTCAGTCATTACACAACCTGTTGTAGTGTCAACACGACACAATCATACACACACACGTGTGTGTATCTATGTCTGTCTGTCAGTCTCTCTCTCTCTCTCTCTCTCTCTTTATATATATATATATATATATATATATATATATATATATATATATATATATATATATATATATATACACACACACACACACACACACACATATGTATATGTATGCACATATAGGTGTGGCTGTGTGGTTAAGAAATTTGCTTCCCAACCATATGGTTTCAAGTTCAGTCCTACTGTGTAGAACCTTGAGCAAGTGCCTTCTAAAATAGGCCTGGACGGATCAAGTCCCAGTGAAAAACTGTCTGGCCATGGCAAAATACTAACAAATCTGCTTATAAGGCTTTGGTTGGCTTGGGACTATAGTAGGAGACACCCAAGGTGTCATGCACTGGGACTGAACCCAAAATCACATGCATGGGAAGCAAGTTTCTTAACCACTCAGTCACACCTGTGCCTGAGCAATGTTATAAGCATGTTACATGAGCATAATACTTCATCTTTGTGAAGTGAAGCTATAATTCTCTGAAGTGACTCTCGTAAATGCCTAATACTTATTTTATAGATCCCTGAAAGTTTAAAATCAAAGTCAACAACAACCTTTGTGTTGAACTATGGATGCTATCTATGTAATATATTTCATGTATTCTCCTTCAGGAAGGACTATATGATTAGGAAGTTCCCTTTCTACTTATGTGTCTCTGGATTTGATACTAATATGTACAACCCTGGACAACTGTCTTCTACCATAGCCCAATATTGATATATATATATATATATATACTTTATTTAAAAGCAGCAGAAATATAACAAAAAACTGTTACTCAGAGTTTCACGTTCCTGTTCATCGGACAGTTTTGTTAGAAATGGGAAAGAAATGACGATGCAATCAAAACTAATATAAAATTTAAAACACATGGACCTGTTTCATTGGTCGTTTCAAATAACAGTCTTGGGTGTGCAATGAACAAAAATGAATTCAATATAGATTCATATTAGTTTTGATCGCATCGTCATTTCTTTCCCATTTCTAACAAAACTGTCCGATGAATGGGAACGTGAAACTCCGAGTAACAGTTTTTTGTTATATTTCTGCTGCTTTTAAATAAAGCATATTACTCTACCTCTGGTATTTGAGTACTCTTTTTTCCATCTTGTTGCACATTTATGTGCTTACTCCGGTATATTCTGCCAAATAAGATTGGAGCCTGGTGTTGCCATCCGGTTTCACCAGTCCTCAGTCAAATCGTCCAACCCATGCTAGCATGGAAGGTGGACGTTAAACGATGATGATGATGATGATGATATATATGAATGGATGAGGATAGCTGTGTAAAAAAGTGCCACACCCTAGCAGTTGAGGGAACCTGTGGAAGAGGTAGGCCTAGGAAGACCTGGGATGAGGTGGTGAGGCACGACCTTCAAATATTGGGTCTCACCGAGGTGATGACTTCTGACCGAGACCTTTGGAAATATGCTGTGCGTGAGAAGACCCAGCAAGCCAAGTGAGACCTAAATCCAAGGCCTCTGCCAGGGATGCGTACCTTCCTTCATTGGACACTAAACTCTGCTTGTGAAGACTTGTTGAGGCAAGTGAAATCGAAATCGAACTAAATTTGACAACTGGCACCCATGCCAACGTCGTCTCCTTCATTGGACACGAAACTCGGTTTGCGAAGACCTGTTGGGGCGAAGACCTGTTGGGGCGAAGACCTGTTGGGGCGAAGACCTGTTGGGGCAAGTGAAAGCGAAATTGTGATGGCACCTGTGCCCAGCGTGTCCTCCCTGGCACTTGTGCCGGTGGCACGTGTAAAGACATTCGAGTGAGATTGTTGCCAGTGCCGCTGGACTGGCTCCTGTGCAGGTGGCATGTAAAATACACCATTTTGAGCGTGACCATTGCCAGTACAGCCTGACTGGCCTTCGTGCGGGTGGCACGTAAAAGCACCCACTACACTCTCTGAGTGGTTGGCGTTAGGAAGGGCATCCAGCTGTAGAAACTCTACCAAATCAGATTGGAGCCTGGTGCAGCCATCCTGTTCACCAGTCCTCAGTCAAATTGTCCAACCCATGCTAGCATGGAAAGCGGACGTTAAACGATGATGATATATATATATATAATCAGAGTTCTAACATCCACTTTGCCATGTTTGCATGGATCAGAGTTTATTGAAGCAGATTTTCTACAACTTGACGTCCTTCCTGTAACCAACCATCATCTATTTCCAAGTAAGGTAATACTTCCCTATGGCCAAACATGTTTACGCAAGACATTGGAAATGTATGACATTGCTTGTATGATAGTGATACACATTTACAATTAGCATGCACTGTGAAGGCAAGAGGACATAAACCTACACACACATATGAATATATATAGATATGTATATATATATCTATCAATTATCATCATCATCAGTTAATGTCCGCTTTCCATACTGGCATGGGTTAGATGGTTTGAAACTGGTAAACCAGAGAGCTGCACCAGGTACCAGTCTGATTTGTCATCGTTTCTACAGCTTAATGCTAATTACTGCAAGAGTGTAATGGGTGCTTTTTATGTGCCACTAGCATGGGTACCAGTTATGCGACACTGGTATTAGCCACAACTACGATTTCACTTGGCTTCATGAGTCTTCTCCAGCACAGCATACCACCAAAGGTCTCGCTCACTTGTCATTGCCTGTGGGGCCCAGCGTTTGAAGATCATGCTTCATCTGCCTCATCCCATGTCTTCCTGGGTCTACCTCTTCCACAGAGATCAGCACTTCTTTACACAGCTGTCCTCATCCATATGTACCACATGACCATACTGGTGCAATCGTCTCTCTTGTATGTCACATTTGATGCCCCTTATGCCCAGTTTTTCTCTCAAAACGTACAAGCACACTGACATTGCACATAAGGGGCTTCTTTCAGTCTCTGTCTACCAAATCCTCTCAAGGTTTTGGTCTGGCTGATGCTATAATGCAGTGGGACTGAACCTGAAGCCATATGGTTGAGAAACAAACTTCTTTACCATGCAGCGATGCCTGTGCCTGTAGTATGTATATGTTTATGTGTGTATAAATATATATATATATATATATTGGCTAAACTGGCAATATGACCATCCTCAAGTACAACAACATATATATATATATATATATATATATATATATATATATATATATATATATATATTTATAAGTAGTTATGTCTCTGTCCAGTCATAGTGTGACTGATGGTTTTGCATCCACAAAGGGCTTAGCCTCATGAATGTCTCGTCAGACTCTAAAGCTGAAGACAAATGTGACTCTTCACCTTTGGGAGGCAGAAATCTGTTATGGTCATTTGGTCAGTAAGTCATTAAAAAATAAATAGTCCAGGGTCAGTGAAGCTGGGTCATCTCCCTTAGACCAGTTATTATGAACCAAAAGAGGGAGAACGGGATTTTCCCCTTTGGTTGCTTTTAGATCATAAGAACCATTCAACGTCTAATCAGAGAATGTGGAGTCCCATGCTTACAACAGGTAGTGTTTGAAATAGATGCAAGGATTGTAAATTTCCTGGCAAGTGTTCAGTGATCCAGGTTTCAGAAAGTCTTTGAGGAGCTTTGCTTGTTTGGCTATACAAAGTTTGCAGCATTCACTCCCGTTAATGTAGGGTGCTGGCTGCTCAGTGATCTTCCATATATATACAGTGGGGAGAAATAAATATTCGTACATGTCAAAATTCTTTATTTATTTAATTTGTAATGAACATAAATGGGATAATCAATAATTAAGTTTTTCACTGAATTTGTGAGTTCTTTACTTTTCGCCATTATTACGACACTACTTTATGTTGCCTCAGTGCTGAATGAAGAAGCTAGCGTTTTGACACTCAAAAATGACCACTGATAAGATTATTGGAACAAACGAGAAAGTTCTAGTAAAAAAAACAAAAAATTATTTTACCAGTATTTTGTGGCATAGAAATTTATAAATTTATTCTGTACAAATACTTTTTTCACCCCTAAATATTTATAATTGTATATAAATTCATTAGTTACTATAATTTTTTAGTTTCTTTTGCATATTCTTAGTTTATGTATGTGTATGCAAATATAGTATTGGTATATCCCATTTATGTTCATTAGAAATTAAATAAATAAAGAATTTTGACATGTACGAATATTTATTTCCCCCCACTGTATATTATGTGTGTGTGAGTTTACCGTTCACTGAAGATGTAAAATGAAGGAATATCAATGCTTTCAAATAAAAATACTGTGTAATATTTGTTCTGCTAATATCACACATACACCTTGTCTCTCTTGGTGGTAGAAATGCAATGAATCAGTGACTGGCCTTTGGAGATCTGCGACCAGTGACTGTCTACAGATTAGACACAGAAGGGTACATGGAGGGGCATATACCCTGTGCAATTCCCATCCCACCTGACTGGTGATTAATGTAGTTTCAATATCTGGAAAGTATGGTTCTGGGCGTGCTAGATAAATGCCTCTATTGAATAATAATAATTTTTCACAGTGCTAAAAATCTCTAAGGAATATAAAAAAAAACTCGGTTGAAAGGATTCCAAAACGTGTGCCTGGTACTTATTTTATTGGCCCACAAGTGATGGAAAAGATGAAAAGTGAAAATTAATGTTACCCCGTAGAAAATCACTTGAGTGTTGGTATATTTATTGTGTCAGGTAATTTAGTGTGAGTGCATTATTTATATCTGCTAATTTGTAGTGTGAAAGTTGGTAAAAGGTAAAATATCAGAAGACAATTTTTATAACGAAAATATATTTTAATTAACAAGAGCTGACAAGTAGTAAGACATGTAGCAAGGCGTATGTGTGTGAGTCAGGGTAAAGCTTTTATCACTTACATTTAAAATATGGAATTTGTTGTTAGGCAAGAGCTGATATAATTCAGAGTTAGCTGCGCTAAGTTGATGTGAAAAACAAAGAGCTGTTTCATGTTGAAAGAGAGATGTGAGATAATTCAGAGCTAGTGAATGCGAAGTTGGTGTGCAAGACAAAGTGGCTGTTCCATGTCGAAAGACAGCTGTTACTCTTCTGCCATCTATCTGCTAACTAAATTAAAACTCCCACTTCTTTCCATGAGCAGAGAACTGTCTCTAGTATTCATATGTATCCAGCCCTGATTGGCTGGAGTATGCCATAGCACAACTGTGCTATGATGCGACAACAAAAATAGCTTTCCTGACTCACTACACCCCTTATCTGAAATAAGAACATTATCAGACAAAATTGAAAACTGTAAGTCAGTTACTATTTAATTCTACCATTTTTGCTAAGAATCAGAGTTTCTTACCATGGAATATTTATTGCTTTTCAGAACTATGATCAAAGATATTTCATTTTTGACTATCTTGTTCTTTTTTTTTCCCAAAGTACATTATGAAATGTGCCCTTCCACTTTTGGGTGTGAATGGAGAAAAATTTGCCTGCTATTTCTAGCAGGTTGAGTGACCACATACTGACACCCTTGTTGGTTCATTTGTAAAGGAGGTATTGCCTACTCAGTCTTTTACCTTTCATCTTCTACTTGTTTTAGTCATTAAACTATGGCTATGCTAGAGGCATTGCCTTGGACAGTTTAGTGAAACAAATCAACCCTAGTAATTTTGTTTTAAAGTCTGGTACAATTTCTATTGGACTCTTTTTGCCAAACTGCTCAGTTATGGGAATGTAAACAAACCAATATCAGTTGTCAAGTGGTGGGAGGGACAAACAAAAACAACACACACACATTTATATATATATATATATATATATATATATATATATATATATATATATATATATATATATATATATATATATATATATATATATATATATATATATATATATATATATATATATATATATATATATATATATATATATATATATATATATATATATATACATTAGGCGCAGAAGTGGCTGTGTGGTAAGTAGCTTGCTTACCAACCACATGGTTCCAGGTTCATTCCCACTGCATGGCACCTTGGGCAAGTCTTCTACTATAGCCTCGGGCTGACCAAAGCCTTGTGAGTGGATTTGGTAGATGGAAACTGAAAGAAGCCCATTGTATATATGTGTATATATATATATATATATATATATATATATATATATATATGTATGTGTGTGTGTGTGTGTGTGTGTGTATATGTTTGTGTGTCTGTGTTTGTTCCCCCAACATCGCTTGACAACCGATGGTGGTGTGTTTATGTCCCCGTAACTTACTGGTTCGGCAAAAGAGACCGATAGAATAAGTATTAGGCATCCAAAGCATAAGTCCTGGGGTCGATTTGCTCGACTAAAGGCGGTGCTCCAGCATGGCCACAGTCAAATGACTGAAACAAGTAAAAGAGAGTAAAAGAGATATATAATAGTGGGGTTCTACACAACTTTTGTCTCCCAAATTATTCATTCACGAGCATTGGTTGGGCTGGGGTTCGAGTAGAAGACACTTACCTAAGGTGTTGCACTTTAGTGGGACAGAAGCTAAAAGTAAGTAGTCACAAAGTGAACTTCTTAACTACACAGAAAAGCTCTCATCTCAGGCCTCTTTCTTTTCTTTGTGAATAGATCTCAACCTACTTAGTCTGGATTTGTTTCATAAATAGCTTAGATTTTGATTGAAAAGAGTCTACCCAGTTCTTAACATTTGTTATAAAGAAGTCACAGCCCACATAGAACATACATCTTACTCAGAATTTACCCCACCACATCCATTTTAACCATCTAAAAACCAAATATGAATGGCTAACAAAAACCTTATCAACTCCACTCCCACCATACCAGTCCATCAATGTTCAATGAAGGTCTCAAACTGCACCAAACTGACACACGTGATGAGAAATTTGTCAATCAATTAGGCAGTGAGCAAACACCATTGTGAATGTCTTAATCAAATAAGACCAACCTACATGCCATTATTACTTTCTCAAACAATGGTCCGTGTTGAAATCTTACTGGATTCTAATTGGAAGACGAAACTCGGTAAATATGATGTTGCCATAGCTGAACATTTCAATATTTTGTGTGACTGATTCTTCTCCATTGTATTATTTGTTAGTGACCGTCAGGACAGAAAAACACCAACATCAGTTTCACCATTTTCTTCAGGAACTAATCTGAATTTTACTGTCTTCTACTTAAGAAAAAACAAAAGAACAGAAAACAGAAAAAGGACTTTGTCATGGATGTTTCAGGTAAGATATGTGTGTGTATGGATATATGTGTGTGTGTGTGTGTGTGTGTGTGTGTGTGTATTAATGTTTGTTTTTATGTCAAGTTATATATAAAAACTATTTAACTTTAAATGCAAGGAATTGACTACTTTTAGTAGATTCTTATTAAACTTTTAGAAGAATAGGGATAACAGTAACATTGAAGTTTTGGCCTGCCAGTCTTTGTCAGATTAATATGCATGTGTGTGTGTGTGCTTGAGTGTACAAACGAAATGCATAGACAAAACAATAGAATATACATATATATATATATATATATATATATATATATATATATATATATATATATATATATATATATATATATAATAGCAGTAATACCCGTTGTCGATCGGGTAATTGCTTTTACTCTTTCTCGGGATCCACATTCAAAGTGTTATTATATATATAGATTTACTCTTCCTGTACGTGTGTATTTTATAAGAAAAAACAACATGTAATAGTTGAAGTAGAAAGAAGAAGAATAAGTGAGTTGTGTGTGTTATTTTCTTTATCAATACAGTAATGGCAATTATATAATACACACGGCTTTGGTCGGCATGGAGCTGTAATGAGAGAGAATTGCCCAACGTGCTACACAGTAGGACTGAACCCAAGGCGACATGGTCAGAAAGCAAGCTTCTTATTCTCCTGAATACAATATGCTTAACAAAAAGAGGGAATGTTTACGGCGAGAAGACCTTTGATTTTAATATTTACTCAAGCAACGCAACAACTAGCAATGGCACACCATACAGGGCGTTCCAGAATTAACTATCTGTTTCAATGAAATTGAGCAAATTTTAAAAAACTGACAGAATTTTATGGTTATTACCAAAACAAATAAATTTATAAATCTTACGTCAAACTTTTATTGAAAATTTTCAATATGTCTGTATCTTTGCATACTATAAATCTCTCCTTAGTGCTGTGAAACACATTTGGAAGCATTTCAGGAGTTAGCTCCTGCACTACTAATTAAATATTTTCTTTAAGCTCAGCTAAATGATTTGTTCCATCTTAGGGATGGAGGTAAAGAAAATGATTGCTATCAAATTGGAAAAAAGCTGTCATGGATAAATAAGAGGGGTCCAACAGGAATGAAAATAAAATTATAAACAAAATTCAAAATTTATACACTTTTAACACATATCAAACATGGTAAACATAAATAAAAGTGAAGTGAGTTAAAAAAAAAAATACATCTGATTTCATTCAAATCATCATTAATTCTGGGACACCCTGTATCTATTTGTTCGACGAAATGGGGGAGGGAACACAAGGGTGGGGGTGGACTAATTGCAGGTGGCAAGTGTAACTTCCAGAAGTGGTCACGCAGTCAAACTCAAATGGTTGCGAGTCACAACAGCAGTTTGTTTTTTTGTGTGAACATTTTGCATTATATAGTTCGGACATGGATGACATAGAAAGCAGACAGGCCATGCTGCATTGCGTAGGATTGGAAACGTAAAACATCAACAGGGCACTTCTGAAGAATGGATGAATGGGTTTGTTGTGCCTTTACCCAGCTGCACTCACATGCACATGTCCCTGTGGTATACGGGATGATAACATGAAGCATCAACAGGGCATCAACAAAAATTTTTATGTTCTTCTCATTTCCCCTGCCAAATTCGACAAAAAGGTTTTCATGAAATGTTATACGCTGCTTATTATGCATAAGTAGTGTCAATATTCTATCATTGGAAAATGGCCTAAAACAAAGATAAAACCAAGTGCAGTATACTCAAATCTGATTAATCTGCATTTGTCAGGGGGCCCATAGCTGGCTTCAGAAATTTTTTTTTAGTCAACAGCAATTAATGTTTATTGCAAATTTGGAGGAAAGTGACTGGATACTCTTCAAGTTACGGGTCTTAACGCTGTGAAAATGCTTACAAAATGTGGTTTATCTGCCCCTGGACCTGCAAGAAGTTGAACATTTTTTGGCCCATGATACTCCATGGACCCTGTGTAATGCATGCGTAAAATTTCATTAAAATCGGTTGGGTGGATCTCGTGTTATAATGACACGACAAACACACATCCTGTGTTTTATATATATAGATAAATCAGACTAGAGTCTGGTGCAACCTTCCAGCATGCCAGCCCTGTCAAACTGTCCAACTGATGCCAGCATGGACAACAGACGTTAAATGACCTTAAATGATGATGATGATGATGACATATATTAATATATACTCTAGGTGTGGCTTGCTTCCCAACCACATTGTTCTGAGTTCAGTCTCACCACGTGGCAAATGTCTTCTACAAGAACCTCAGGCCAATCAAAGCCTTGTGAGTGAATTTGGTACACAAAAACTGAAAGAAGCCTGTCAGATATATATATATATATATCAATGTGTGCGTGTCTTTGTGTCTGTGTTTGTCCCTCCTATCATCTCTTGACAACTGGTGTAGGTGTGTTTATGTCTCCATAACTTAGTGATTTGTCAAAAATGACTGATAGAATAAGTACAAGGCTCAAGAAATAAATCTTAGGGTCAATTTGTCCAATTAAAACCTCTCAAAGCACTGCTCCAGCATGGCCACAGTCGAAAGACTGAAACAAATACTAGAATAAAAGAATATATACATATACGAGGAGGCACCCCAAAATAACTGTTCTTTGTAGGACAAGCTTGTCGTTCAGTCTTCTACTGCTAGAAGCCACTTGATGTGATCCTCAGGCATCAGACTGCTAACCAGTAGCATCTTGTGATGTCGTACTGCCATGTGGTGCATCTTTGTCTTGCAGTGCTTATCTCCTGTTTATAGATTTTTGTGATGACTCAAACAAAGTAACAGCGTGCTTTCGTGAAGTTCTGTTTTCTGCGGGGGAATATGGCAGCCAAAACAGTTGACATGCCTTGAACAGTTTACAAGGACGCTGCCATGAACAAAACATAAGTTTATGTGTGGTTTTCACGCTTTATGAATGGTTAATTGTTGCTTGAAGACCAACCTCATTCAGAGTGACTGTCGACCTCCTGAATGAATGAAAATGTGAAAATTCATGAACTGATCTTGGAGGATCGTCACCGAACAATTGACGAACTTGTCAATATGACTGGTGTGTTCTTGAGCTCCTACCAATAAATTTTGAGTAAGGAATTGTGAATGAAAAGAGTTGCAGTAAAATTTGTGCCTCCTTTGCTCATGGAAGATCAAAAGCAGTCATGACTGAATGCATGTCGTGAACTGAAAGAACAGTTGATCCGGACCTTTTTTTTGAAGGTCGTCACTGGTGATGAAAGCTGGTGCTACAGCTATGACCCGGAAACGAAGTAGCAATCAAGTCAATGGAAGCATTTGATATCAGCACACCCCAAAAAGCACGCCAAGTGAAGTCCAATGTCAAGACGATGCTGATTTGTTTCATCGATGCGAAAAGAATTGTCCACACAGTATTTGTTTCTCCTGGTCAAACTGTTAACCAGACAGTTTACTTGGAAGTTCTGAAGCATTTGCGAGATACCGTGAGACAAAAATGCCCTGACCTGTGGCAAAGTGGAGAGTGGTAGTTTCATCACAATAATGCACCCGAGTACACCACCTTGAGTGTGAGACAGTTTTTTTTACCCAAAATGGCATGACCTCACATATGCACCTTCTCCCCCTATTAATCCAAACCTGCTCCTTGCAACCTTTTTTGTACCCCCGAATGAAAAAGTTCCTTAAAGGAAAACGTTTTGTAGATGTGGAAGAGGTGAAGAAAAAACGATGGAGGTGTTAAAAGGTATCACTTCGTAAGAGTTCTACTACTGTTTCAAACTGTGGAAAATGTGTCTGGACCAATGCATTGCTTCAAATGGAGAATACT
Source organism: Octopus bimaculoides (assembly GCF_046866305.1). Lineage (NCBI taxonomy): Eukaryota > Metazoa > Mollusca > Cephalopoda > Octopoda > Octopodidae > Octopus > Octopus bimaculoides. Next base: position 22,206,497 of record NC_142938.1, on the reverse strand, counting down.
TTGAAGGTGGTAAAAGTATAAACATGTAAAACTAAATGAATAAAATAATATAACAAAATTCCAGTTTCCTTTGGGTATCCCCTTGTATGCTGGGACCCCCTTTGGTCATAACTAACCATGGGATTGCACCTAGAAAGTTACCCTTCCAGGCACAAGTCCAGCCAAGGTTGTTTCTATGGAAGACCAGCAGTCACCCATGCATACCGGCCTCCCCTCTCCACGCCAGCAGTGTTATCCAAGGGAAAGGCAAAGGCCAATACAGCTTGGCACCTGTGACATCACAACTCATTTCTACAGCTGAGTGAACTGGAGCAACGTGAAATAAAGTGTCTTGCTCAAGAACACAACATGCAGCCTGGTCCGGGATTTGAACTCACAATTTTACGATCGTAAGCTCATATTCACATACACAACATAGATGTAGCTACATGATAAGAAGTTTACTTCTTAACCATATGATTTTAGGTTCACTTTCACTTCAAAGCAGCTTAAGCAAGTGTCTTCTACTATAGCTTCAGGCTGACTAAAGCATTATGAGTGGATTTTATACACAGAATTACATAGATCCATATATTATATATATATGTGTATGTGTGCATGTGTGTGTGTGTATGTATATATATATATATATATATATATATGTAAGGACGACCGTGCGAACTCAAAAAAGGAGAAATGGTGACGAATGGAAAAACAGAGGGCTCCTTTTATTTAAACGTGTCACACGGTCGAACACAAAATAATATATATCAATGATGATATACAAATAATGTTATACTACGATAACATTAGTGAATTCGTAAATACCAGTAATGAAGACTATAGAAGGCAACCGTATAAAATGAATAACAGAGATATTTATTATGGCGTTAAAGATGTATGTGTATGTGAGAGTGTGAATACGACATATAAGAACATAATCAAAGACAGGCCGTCATACAAAGAAAAGTGTGTATGTGAGTGATACATGTATGTGTATGTGAGATATTACAGCAGATAGAAAGAGTCAGTAACCGTGAGCATTTATACCAGTTCTTTAGTACACAATTGGAAGAGTCTGTATGTGAAAGTAGTTGAGGCTGTGAGTGTGGCAGAGTGATCACTAGTTGTGATGTTGTGGCTTCCATGCTGGGCCGTGATTCTTGTTATACAGATGTTCGTCGCTGGCTGAAATCTCTTGTCTGTTTATTATCGTGGTGAAGCTAAGTCACCTAACAGAATCGAAGAGAGAGATGTGCCATGGTGGTTTAGTTTGGTGTACATAGTAAGTCGTGTTGATGCTGGTGGAGATTGATGCTGGTTAGTAGTAATCGTAGAATCGTGTTGGTCATGACAATGATGCTGGTTAGTAGTCGTAGACTCGTGTTGCTGATGTGGCGACGGCGATGGTCATCGTTGGCTGGACGAAGCTGTTGAAGTGGTCGCTGGCTGATTGTTGCTGCTGCTGTTGTGTGGTACACGGAACAGATCTCAAAGAGAAACTGAACCGAGACGAATTTGGCCGCCGAGTTAAAGCTATTTATAACAAACTATCGGCTCCCGAAGGCTTCAGAAAAATACTCTATCACGTGACCTTATTAGGGGCCGTGATTGGTCAGTTTGCGTTCAGGCGGGAACGGTTTGAAGAAGTTGCCGCTTCGAATATTAATCAGTCACGTGATGACAAGGAGATGGGTTCTCCGCTACGCTCGCGCGTGTTTATATTTAAATGAGAAGATTGTATGTAATGGCGATAGTAGTTTTGTATCTAATGGCGATAGGTAGTTTCACTACATATATATATATATATATATATATATATATGTTTGTGTATACAAAGACACACATATATAAATGTACACATACATACATATATTACATATATAAATACACACACATACATGCATACATACATACATGCATACATACATACATGCATACATACATAAATATATACATATATTCATTTTTATCATAAGTTATACAATACTCAGTTTTTCTTATTGGGAGCATTTTTCCAGTATGTATAAATAACTATTAATACACATTTAGGATACAGCTTCTTAATGTCTAATTTATTTTGGGTGGTTTACCTGTTTGATTAATTAACAATTTGATATACATCCAGGTATACCAACTCAAGTGAAAACTGGCTTTATCATCCATTACCACAGTGAGTATATAGAAAAATTACGTATAAATTTACATGTGTGTGTGTATATGTGAAATGAAAATGAGCTAAAAGAAATAACTTAGTGACCAAGACATGTAGTTGAACAACAAAGACAATTAAAAGTATGAGAGTATTGTAGTTCGCTTGAAGCATTGTGTATTGTTTGTAAAGAATAAAGTTTAGAATGGTACAACAATGCACTATAGAACAAAAAAGGGACTATATACCTGTTGTAATTTGGTTATCTATAGTCCGATGATATTTCGGAATTACAATTCCTTCTTCAGATCTTAGCTGGAGTCTCTGCTATAAAAGTATATTAAATAACATTGTCACCTATTGACTTCTGTCTAGCATCCATTTTATTCTAGTAGTTCTTACGTTTTCAGTGGTCTTAGGACCTTGTAATGAGTGAATGCTTAAAAAAAAAATACAGCAAAATTCTTGATTTATTGAAATTATCCTTGCTTCCAGTGAAGGTAGACCAATCGCTTAGTACTAACTCTGGACAAGAAAGGGAGATAATCTCAAGAATCAAGAATTCTATTAATTGACAAATCCTTAAGGAAAAGATCCTCTGAGTGTTTAAAGGAAAACTGTGGGCACCTGTTTCTGCCTCAGTTGGCCTCATCAGTATAAAAAAATTTCCTGCTTTATCTTCAGCAAATGAGACATTTAGGCTTGTACAAAAAAAAAAAAAATGAAATGAAAATCAGCTTACAGAAGTAAGTGAGTGGATAGTAGCATGTAGTTAAACAATGAACATGAATTGTTGTTGTTGTTGTTGGCACTCCGTCGCTTACGAAGTTGAGGGTTCCAGTTGATCTGATCAATGGAACAGCCTGCTCGTGAAATTAACGTGCAAATGGCTGAGCACTCCACAGACACGTGTACCCTTAACATAGTTCTCGGGGATATTCAGTGTGACACAGTGTGACAAGGCTGACCCTTTGAATTACAGGCACAACAGAAACAGGAAGTAAGAGTGAGAGAAAGTTGTGGTGAAAGAGTACAGCAGGGTTCGCCATCATCCCCTGCCGGAGCCTCGTGGTGCTTTAGGGGATTTTGCTCAATAAACACTCACAACGCCCGGTCTGGGAATCAAAACTGTGATCCTATGACCGTGAGTCCGCTGCCCTAACCACTGGGTCATTGCGCCTCCTATGAACATGAATAATGCTATATTATATGACATATAAGATAAATACCTGATTTATTGATATTATTTCCACTTCCAGAGAGGTAGGTCAATCACATGGAATTCACATACATACATGCATATATACATACATACATACATACATACATTCATACATACATAAATACATACATACATACATACATACATACATACATACATAATTTTACGCTTTTGTATACTGTAAAATTTAAACAAAAAACATTTGTGAGTTTTGTAACTCCTTGTGAGTTCGTTTAATTCTTGTGAGTTTGTTAATTTCTCATGAGTTTGTTAATTCCTTTTCAGCAATGTTGTAATCCAATGCTGGACTGTTCTATTACCCACTCCAGTATAGCAATATAGTTAGTTAGACTGACTACCCACTGACTTCTCGACATCACAGTATTTGTAACGACTAGCACATATCATTTGTCACAAAGGAGGGGGTGTTCCATTATTATTATTATCATCATCACAACAGATTAATAACCCTTTAGCACTTAGATTACTCTGTTAAATGTAATGCTTATATATTGACATTGTTTTGAATTAATCATGCATTATCTAATAGCTTCCAGATTTAAATGTTGTGATTGTTTATTTTTAGAATGACATTGTAGGGTAGGTATGAGAGGTTGGATTTGGCTGGTTAGGAACTTGAAGCAGGTGGAATATTTAGGCTAGATATGGCCTGTTTAAATGCTAAAAGGTTAAGGTGGTCAATAACAGACTTGGTAACATGCTAGATCAAATGCCTTATGATATCTAAGTGGATCTGTGCTTCTGTATTGTAGCTTCACATTTTATCATAGCATGGGGCCTTATAGTACAAAGGGCAAATTTAGTGACAACCTCATATCTTGACTGGTAATTATTTTATCTACTCCTAACAGCCATGAGCTCAATACCCACATCAATAAGCCATTTGTCTTTACTAGATGCTCTATTTCATAAGAAAATAAAAAATGGAATATTCATAAAACATTTTGATAAGAGCTGAGCTAAAGTTAAAAAAAAAAAGACCTTTTGAATTTGCGTTGGGATTATTAGGATTATTGGAATTATTGTTATTCATTTCAGAAAAACTATTTTCTAAAGATTGGAAAAAGAAATATTTAGTATTGAATAGCGACAGTAATCTGGAATGGTTTGAAGATGAAGAATGCAAGTCTTTGGAAGGTGTTGTTAATTTGAAGGTATCTCATTATCTTCTATACTTTACTTATTTCAGTTATTGGACTGTGGCCATGCTGGGGTACTACTGCAAAGGGTTTAGTCACACAAATCGAACCCAGTGCTTATTTTAAAGTTTGGTACTTATTCCATCAGTATTTTGTCTTTTTTGCCAAAACTGTTAAGTAACAGGGATGTAAATAAACCAACACTAGTTGTCAAGTTGTGTGTAATGGAGACAAATACTAACAGAAAGACATACATACATACATACATACATACATTCAATGCATATGTCTAACTGATTATTGTTGTTTTTTCTTGTGTTTATATATATATATATATATATATATATATAATGTGAGAGAGTTAGGGGTTGGGGGTTCAACCCACTAAGGGATAGTATCTATCCAGTATACTGCTGGGAGGGTACCCAATTATTGCTACACTAGTGCTATACTAGGTGCAATCAATGGGAGCGGGTAAAAGTGGAGGTTTTACCATATATATATATATTATTTTATTTAAAAGAGTTCCAACTCTGTCTGTTTTTTATGTTTTTTATTTATATTCCTGTAAAATTTATGTGGGATATAGAATATGGAATATATAATATATACAGTCTGTCATACTGGCCATGATGAAATACCACAAGGTATAGAAAATACGTATTCGCCTTTATATATTTATATATTTATATATTTAATCCTTTATATTGAACACTCAATATTTCATATATTCAATAAGACATATTCCATATATTCAATAAGACATTCAATACTTCATTTCATTGTACCATCCATCTTTTTTTATATTATATATTATATATTCCATATTCTATATCCCACATAAATTTTACAAGAATATACATAAAAAACATAAAAAACAGACAGAGTTGGAACTCTTTTAAATAAAATAATATATTCCTCTATACACGATCATACAAAACCCTTTTTTTAGTATTTATTTTTACTCACATATATATATATATATATATATATATATATATATATATATATATATATGTATGTATATACATGCAAACATAGATACATATATACATACATACATGCATACATACATACATACGTACATACATACATACATACATACATACATACATACATGTGTGTGTGTGTGTGTGTGTGTGTGTGTGTGTGTGTGTGTGTGAGGGGATTCCCTACAGTTTCTGTCAGCCAAATTCACTCACAAGGCACTGGTTGACTTAAGGTTCTGGTAGAAAGTTTTAATGCCTTTATTGATCTAGTGCCAAACAAAGAAATTAGTTCTTT